>NW_027413480.1:300714-601428 GCF_048544455.1 Silene latifolia | reverse complement strand
CAAGTGCACTCGGCCGAGTGACACACACTCGACCGAGTACTCCAACTAAAATATGGATTATTACACCTAAAACTTGGGAAACCTTGAGTCTCCAAGTGTTTTTTAGGCACTAGGGTTAGGCAAAAACACACACACTCTACAAGAAACAAGTAACTACTCAAACAAACAAGCAACTAATAAAGACTAAAGCTAAGACTTCAACTAACTCAGTATAACCTAACGTCATCCTCTGCAACGGTGCCATTTTGATACGGGGTTTTGTCGGCATCCCCTTATCAAAGACAATTTGTAATAAAACCCAATTTAAGCAGTATAAATCGGGATCATTTTCAAAGATGGCGGGGGTTTCTACTTAACTTGTTTAAGTCTCAATTTAGTCAAACAAATGAATGAGGTTGATTGATTGTAAACTAGGATGCAAACAAGAAGTAAAATTAAACTAGATGAGATTGTTTCTAGTCGATGGAAGGAAACCTAGGGTCTTTAGGTTCACTTGGGTAAGGAGAGGAAGAAACAATGGATAACAAGAAATTGGTAATAATGATAATGGTCAAGGATTTAAGCCTAATTTCTTAGTCACCTTAAGTTTACTAACAAGTTTTCACTTACTTCAGACAAACTCATCACAAACATGGCATAAATACCCTCCAATAGCTTTTGCACTAAGATAGGCTAAACATGTTAATGAAAAATTGAAACTTCCATTCAAACAATTCACCAAACACTTCATATGCATGAGAGTAAACACCAATTAATTACCCAAATCAAAGCGATAACAACCAAATTCATCCCCCTTGTTTGCCCAAGATCCCCCTAAACCCTAGAGGGAACTACTCACACATACTTATAAGAAAGAAATTAAGAAGTAAAGAAACAAGCATGAACAAGGCAATAGTGTAAACACCTTGTTTCTACACCTCTCTCAGACCACTCAATGATGATTGGGCCGCATGTTTAACCCCGCGAAGCGATTAATGACATTTCGTAAGTTCGTCAACACGTGATAGCTCAAAAAATCGATTCAACCTCATGATCGTCATCTCTGCGCTGATACGGTCGTTTTGACAGTAATTAGAGTACATTTGGAGTCCAGGTCAAAAACCGTTTCCATTTTCTAAAACCGTCTTAAGCTAAGTCAGAATGTTCTAGAATGTTTATTCCTAATTTTTATCTTTTATCATGGAAATATCTTCTTTGCGTAATAAGGAAGCACACATCTTCCCTAATTCCTATTTTAAAATCGCGGAAATCTTTAATACTGAGGAAGAAACCACCCAAGAGAAAACGCAGCAAGAGCGCCTCTTGGAAAGGTCGCAGTTTCTGCTGCGCCTCTGTAACACCCCTTTCTTACCTGGCCAAGGTAATTGGGAGATGTTACCATCTCGGTTTCTCGAGGCGGTAAATTGGAGATACAATCAAGAAACGTTTATTATAAATAACAAGTTAAGTGATTACATAAATGTAAACAAATGAATAAAAGTGAGCTATTCAAATTACAAGTCGACTACCATCTATGTCATCTATGTTATGCTACTCGACTCCAAGTCCAAGGCGCGGCCTAAATCCCGATCACGTCAACAAGCAAAACCTGTTCTTAACCTGCTCCCCATATGATTGGAAATATCATATGGATCGACACAGGCCACCCCAGAAATAGGTGACAATCACACAGATAAACAAACGTCAGTTTCAATAAATAAAGTGTAACACAACTCAAAGTGTGTGAGTATGCAACATGACTATAATATGAATGAGACACTATCAAACAACCCCCACCATGGTACCTTACCGGGATACGCCCAGACATACCGACAACCACACTGGTACTGGGACACGCCCAGACCTACCAACAACCACAAACAGGAACCGGGACACGCCCAGACGTACCGGGTCCGAAAACCAATCGGATCCCCTGCCAGACGTCGTGTCTCAACCACACGAGTCCCTCCGTAACTCAAGCCATTAATGTACACATCCCTCTTAGAATGGGAAGCTCTAAGAGGTGACTCAAGCGTAAGACGGTCTCCCAACCGCTTTACGTCTCCATAAAAACAAGTAAAGCACCATGTCCTCCGGCATACAAGACAATACAATAAATACAAGATACCATATAACATGCTAGATACCGACTCATTCAATGCAATTAACCAATGTCATGTTATAATGCAATAACCATTAAAATACGACTCATATGACCATTCAGATATATTAAAATTGAGTAGGATTAACCTACCTTTTAGAAAACTCCATAAGCAATCCGGCTAATAATAATCTTCCACAAAAATCGTCGCTAAAATATAATAATTAAATATATTTAATTACTAACTAATCTAATTAAACTAAATGCGAATTTAATTAATTAAACAAAACCCGTTTCAAAACTACCTAAAACCTATCACAAGACTCGGTCCATACTACCACCCTACCCCACCGTGTACCACCTCACCCTAGCCACCACAACCACTATATTCACGGCCTGCCCAACCACCATCACCACCACCAATCGTCGTACCCAACCACCACTACAAAACCATGACTACAACAACACACACCCGACACAAATCCCTCTAAAGAGCCGCCCTAATGTCTCTACCACCGTGGCCACCACCACCACGATGGTCACGAGACCACACCCAACACCGCCACACGAGCCCAACAACCATCACCAACAACCGCAGCAACCAACGATAATATCAACATACAACAACAACAAACACAATACGACACCTCCCAAAACAGCCCGTTTTTCCACCACTTACGGCCACCCTAACCATTACCCAAGACCACCACTATGCTCTCCTCACAACCCCCAACAACCATCGTCCAAAGTCTCCCCAAGTCAATCACAGTTTAAGGGTCAAAAACTCATCTTAAGACGGTCTCATAACAACAACTAAACCACGTTATAACTCGGTCAAACCCGATTTGGGTGGTCAACGGGATTAAGGGGGTGGTCGACGGCGGTCTATTGCGGGTCAAGGTCGATGCGGGTTAATTAAAATAATATATAAACTAGTGTTAGACGGGTTTACCTTACGTTCTCAAGGCGGAGGGCAAAATATCTACTTTCTCTTCCTTTTTCTCTCTTCCTCTCATCACACATGTTTTGGCGGATTTTGTTGAGATTTGGTGTGGATAAGATGATGAGTGGATAAGGTGGAGTAGATAAGGTGGGTTGAAGTTTCTAGCAACCGTCTCGAGTGAATTATTATCCCATATTATTATTACCAATATTATTATTATTATTAAATTATTCCGTCACATACATAATTCGTATAAAATACGATATACTATTATTTATATAATTATAAAATACGGGATATTACAATCTTTCCCCCTTAAAATGAACTTTGTCCCTGAAGTTCGCCCCCACTCTCTCTTTTCCTCAAGTCTCATCACTGATTCTCATGCACTCACTCTCTCTCGCTTCACGTGCTTGTCTACCGTATACGTTACTTTATAAATATCACACTCATCCCAAAGTTCTTTTTTCAACTCTCATATTTCCTCATGTTCCGTACTTTCGCTTTCCTTAAATTCCGAATTCTTACATTCACTCCCCCTAAAAGAGAACTTAGTCCCAAAGTTCAACTATCAATCCTCATAATGTGCTCTCATACGTTCATTACTGAATCCCACAAATGACTATGTTCTAGGTTCAACACTCTCTTTTACTCATTGTAATTCTGTAATCAAACCTCATATAGTTATAATTCCATTGATATAAACCCCCTCCCCCCCCCCCCCCCCCCCCCATCTACAAGCCTCCCAAAAGGTCAAGCGTCAGGTCAAACTCACGGTTCTAATCTATAATCCCATAACTAACTCCCATTTGTGTTGGTTATGTATATATATTTATCACGGGGTATAACTCGATTATTATTACGTACCCATATCACGTCAAATCTCATACGTTAACATGTATGCACACCAATCAGGAATATGCAGACTCTATGTAACAATTAAACAATGCCAAAATTATTCATAATGTGACTCAACCATGAACAACACTTCCATTACCACAAACAATGCCACGCATGTACCGCGTCAAATCCACCACATGATCACACATATGTTTCCATATCTGTTCCCATCTATCATCAACCCTTCCGTTTATGCGGAAGGCCACAATCACAATTATGCCAACGATCACTATGCAACACCAAATTTGCATTTTTCATCTTGCTTTTACACAACAAAATAAAGTCACGTCGATTCACACATCAAACAAGATTATCACATCATTTCTGTCATCAATCCACTCATGTCTAATCAACAATTTCTATTTACTTGCAAAATACCACACCATGTAATCAATTGTAAATAATTTACAAAATGACACTCATGTAAGGTCAACATGCTTATCCAACACAGGTCGACTAATATAAACCAAGAAAATAACAGTACACACCCAATATTTGGTCGAATACCAACAAAACAAGGGTCAAGGCAGGCCACTCGGTCGAGTGTTACCTGGGCAGAATGTTTTCATTCTCAACTCGGCTCCAAACATCTCTATTTCATCACACAAATGCTAACAGACTCTGATGGTTACTAATACACCATAAAATAACCAAATTAAAACAAACTCACGGACTTACGGCCATCATTATTATACCATTAAGATAAAATATCTGAGACATACTATCAACACAACATACTATTCCATGGATACAGCCTAACCATTCATTATTCTCAAGGAATAATAACAACATCATCACCCAAATGGACACTACAATGAGATCACGATGTATACCACGGACGCTTTACCTGACCATTGGAAGGCAACTTTACAACAACATCTATGCTACCACTCCTAGTCGAATTCCCTCACAATCACTTTCACACTTATGCATACCAACTCAAATTAAATCGTTACACTCTATAACACGTATGATCAAGCACCTCAACAAGATGATTGAATCCTCAAACATGACCGCGAAAACCAAATTGGGTAATACTAAATCCATCCTCATATATCTCAATTATTTATCAACCAAAGTTTCCAAGTCATATTTAATAACAATATCCCTCAACACGCAACTCAAACCTCGTTCACTATCCATAAGTTCAAACACTCAACAGACATTCGACATAGATCACACATCGTCACTCATTATCCACAACTACCTCATACGCATATCTTACTCAATTCGAGAACCTTACGCAAGTTAAAGTCAATTTATTCTACACCTAATCTCTAAACATGAATCATATACAAAATAACAACTCAACTTCTCATTTCAATCTACAAAACGCACCCATATCTTTGGATCACAAAATAATACCTTCCAAAACTTTGGATCACTACCCAGCCTAAAAGATTCCTTTCTCAAAAGTCAATTTCATCATTCATAATACCTACATCACCACTTTATCGAATCCAATTTATCGAAAAAAAAAATTTTGATCAAGAGCACCTTCATTTATCTAGTAACTTTTGTGGGAAATAATTTGTATACTTCCCTTATTATGCAAGGATTATAACGATTTTAACAGTGATGATCAATAGTCATAATAAAAATACATAAACAAAATAAAGGATTCAGAATTAACCTTCGGTCCTAGCAAAATTGGCCTAAGAACAATATCAAAATAGATATTCGCTTATTGGTTGCACCCAAGACGATATGAGATATGCCCTATTGATTGTGCTAGAATCGATCTAAAATTGTCTGTAAAATTTAGTTGTTTTTTTTGTGTTTTTTTTTATGAGAGAGGAGGCTAGGTCAAGAAAAAGAATTAGGGTAGAATAATTCTCTCCCTTTCTTTCTTATACTGACCGAAAATTAGGAAGAATAAATCTTTCCTAATTTCGGCCCATCTGACCGAAATAAGGAGTAAAATCTCCTTGTTTTTGGTCTTTCCAAAAATGTAAAAAATGTGTTAAATTGTCATCTAGTGAGGATCGAACCCCTGACCTCTTGGTTTGTGTACCCTCACTATTACCACTATGACACATTCATCTTGTTGATATTAAACATAACTGATTATATTTAATTACGAATTAACAGATTAATTCGTCCAAGCTAACATTACATACATTTAATTAAATATAACTTATTATATTTAATTTACGAATTGACAGTTAATTAGTCTCTACTAATATTATTTAATTTTCATTAAATAATTATCTCATCAACACATTGACTAACTATTTAGTCATATTGGGCATCAATGTGATTATATTCCTATAACCACATTTCTCAAACACATCCTATAGGTGTGACCTTTAGGGACCAGTTGATCACCGCCATCTGTATGATAATAACGTCAAACTTTCTAGCAAGCCACCGTTATTAGGTAAACGTTAATCAACTGATTAAATATACGAAGTATACCCTTGTGAACCTGTAAGAGATTTACAAATGTTATCACACTAATTTGTGGAGGACACAAACTCCAACAAACTCCCACTTGTCCTCACAAGTGTATGTGCGATAACCGATTCTCATATCCTAAAATTTCTCCCACTCAATGTAAAACAATTTACAAATCCGCATTCACAAAGGTCGTATTTTACAAGCCGTCAATATCAAGAGTGGTTTCCCCGACTAGAGAGTAACTTAACTGATAAACGAATCAACATTCGAGCATGGCCATGAATTTCAGTTACAACTCCTCGAGTGGCCCTGAGAAATAACTATACCTGATAAGGGTTGGATATTTTCCTCAACTCGAATCCTGCAGATGTAAGCACGATGTATGAAATGACCCGAGAAAAATCTACTTAGCCTCCGATTCACGGCAGACCGTGAGAAAGAAACCAAAGTCACCCAAAAACTGCCTTAATCTCAAGAGACAGTCGATAGTCAAAAGAATCGACTCTAGGAACACAATGGATGTCCTATCCAAGACCTGGCACCGAATGTTATTAAACATTTAGGACTCCATTACGTTGTCACAAAAAGTTGTCCTACGAGGTATCCTGATAATCTCGCATCTGTGATCGATCAGTCAACCGTTTGACTTATGGCTCGTTGAACCCACCATCAATCGACTGCACAATATAATAGCCGGAGTTATCAGCTCACATTGGCGATTACGGACCAAAACAAATATAATGTAAATCAGTTCACTTTGTGGCGTTCAATGTTGTTAGTACAATCCACATGAAAAACAAAATATTATATATAAAACGATGAAGTTATAAATAGTATATGAAAAAGATAATGTATCAAATCCATAATCAAGTACTACAACTCAGGAACACGTTTAATTCCCATGGAAATAACGTGCCCTACATGCTTATCATAATTCAACGGTTTAGTGAGAGGATCTGCGATGTTATCATCTGTCGCAATCTTGTCAATCACTATCTCTTCTTGCTCCACGTAATCACGGATCAGGTGAGCTTTCCGATGTACATGTCTAGACTTGTTGCTAGACTTTGGCTCCTTAGCCTGGATGATGGAACCTCTATTATCACAATAGATGGTGATCGGGTCATTCGAACTAGGAACTACCGAAAGCCCTTGTAAGAATTGACGCATCCATATCGCTTCCTTTGCTGCCTCCGAAGCGGCATAGTACTCGGATTCAGTAGTAGAATCTGCTACAACACTCTGTTTGGAACTCTTCCAGCTGACCGCAGCACCATTAAGAGTGAAGACGAACCCGGACTGAGATTTTGAATAATCTCGATCCGTTTGGAAGCTAGCATCTGCGTAACCGATTGCACATAGCTTAATATCGCCTCCATAAGTCAATACCCAATCCTTAGTCCTCCGTAGGTACTTAAGGATGTTATTAACAGCTATCCAGTGTGTTTCACCTGGAGTCTTTTGGTACCGACTCGTTATACTCAATGCATATGCCACGTCTGGACGTGTGCATATCATGGCATACATGATCGATCCTATTGCAGATGCATAAGGAACACGACTCATGCGCTCAATCCCTTCAGGCGTCGTGGGTGACTGAGACTTGCTCAACTGCATCCCAGTCGTCATGGGAAGGTTCCCCTTCTTGGAGTTGGTCAGGCTGAACCTCTCAAGAACCTTATCCAAATAAGACTCCTGACTAAGTGATAACGTCCGTCGTGATCTATCTCGGTAGATACGGATTCCCAAAATGCGCTGTGCCTCACCCAGATCTTTCATCTGGAAATGGTTCTTCAACCATTCTTTAACCGAAGATAGGAGAGGAATGTCATTCCCAATCAAGAGTATGTCATCGACATACAATATCAAGAATACAATCTAGCTCCCACTCGACTTGATATATAAGCATGGTTCTTCGATAGATCGAGTGAAACCATACTCTTTTATCACTTGGTCGAAACGATGATTCCAACTCCGAGAAGCTTGCTTAAGTCCATAAATAGAACGCTTAAGCTTGCATACTTTCTTAGGATGTTTAGGATCTATGAAACCTTCGGGTTGCACCATGTACAACTCTTCCTCCAAATAACCGTTTAAGAAGGCGGTTTTCACATCCATTTGCCAAATTTCATAGTCATGAAATGCAGCAATCGCTAAGATTATCCGAATGAAACGTAGCATGACTACAGGTGCAAAAATCTCATCATAATGCAATCCTTGCACTTGAGTGAAACCTTTTGCCACAAGTCGTGCCTTATAGGTATCTGGTTGCGCGTCTACAGAACGCTTTATTTTGTAAAGCCATTTGCACTGTAGTGGTTTTACCTTATTAGGTAAATCAACTAGATCCCATACGTTATTCTCATACATGGAGTCTATCTCAGATTGCATGGCTTCGAGCCATAGCTTTGAGTCGGAACAGGCCATAGCACCTTTATAGGTAGCGGGTTCATTAATCTCTAGGAGTAAAACGTCATTCTCCTCGACCATACCAACGTATCTGTCCGGAGGATGAGAGACTCTACCCGACCTCCTAGGTTCCTCAGGAATATTAACCATATGATCAGTTGGAGGAACCACTTCCTCCATCCGTTCCTCGGTCGTTGGTTCTGGAATCTCCTACAGCTCAAAGGTTCTATTACTCGACTTGTTCTCGAGAAATTCTTTCTCTAAGAACGTCGCACTAGCCGCAACAAAAACTCGATGTTCGGTAGGCGAATACAAGTAATGACCAAATGTTCCTTTTGGATAACCTATAAAGTATGTCTTGACCGATCGCGGGCCGAGCTTATCCTCGTGTCTCCACTTGACATAAGCCTCGCATCCCCAAACCCGAATAAAGGACAAGTTAGGGACCGTTCCCTTCCACATTTCATATGGAGTCTTGTCGACAGCTTTAGACGGACTTCGGTTAAGTATAAGAGCGGCTGACAAAAGAGCATAACCCCATAATGAATCAGGCACTACTGTGTGACTCATCATGGATCGAACCATATCAATTAAGGTTCGATTTCTCCGTTCGGACACACCATTTAATTGAGGTGTTCCAGGTGGAGTTAACTGTAGAGCGATTCCACAGTCTTTAAGGTGTTGATCAAACTCATTTGAAAGATATTCGCCACCCCGATCTGAACGGAGTGCTTTAACCTTTCTACCTAGTTAGTTTTGTACCCTGTTCTGGTATTCCATGAATTTCTCAAAGGATTCACTTTTATGCTTCATTAAGTAGACATATCCGTATCTACTCAAATCGTCCGTGAAAGTGATAAAATATCTATAGCCATCTCTAGCGGTAATTGACATAGGTCCACATATGTCTGTATGTATGAGTCCTAATAGGTCACTAGCGCGCATTCCAACACCTTTGAAGGAAATTCGAGTCATCTTGCCAATGAGACATGATTCACACGTGTCATATATATAAAAATCGAATGCGGGAATAGTCCCATTATCGATGAGTTTCTTCACGCGTTTGTCATTTATGTGTCCCATTCGACAATGACATAGATAGGTTTGATCTTTGTCACCAACCTTTAATTTCTTATTATTCATGTGTAATAATTCCGTGGTTTGGTCTAAGATATATATTCCATTCATGGAAACTGCTTTGCCATAAATCATTTCACTAAAAGAGAAAATACAGCTATTATCCTTTATTGAAAATGCAAAACCGTCTTGAGCAAGTACGGAAACAGAAACAATGTTCTTAGATAAACTGGGTACATAGTAATAGTTATTTAAAGATAACTCAAAACCACTAGGGAGTTGGATTACATATGTTCCCTTCGAGGCAGCAGCAACTCTTGCTCCATTCCCGACTCGCAGGTCCACATCACCTTTTTCGAGAGGTATGATGTTCTTTAGGCTCTGCAAATGATTACACAGATGAGAACCACAACCAGTATCTAGTACCCAAGTTCCGAAACTTGCATGGTTAATCTCAATCATATGAATATAAGATGACATACCAACAGGAACGACGCGGCCTGCCTTGATGTCCTCACGGTAGACGGGACAGTTCCTCCTCCAATGTCCAGTCTTGTGACAATGGTGGCACTCTATGTCACCGCCCTTGCTCTTTGCTTTGCCTTGTGAGCCACTAGTCTCACCAGGCCCACTCATACCGTTTCCTGGTTTCTTAAACTTTGGCTTACCTATAGCTAGGTCGCCATGAGCCTTGCCCTTACCCTTACCTTTGTTGTAAATCGTGAGAACATCCTGCTTCACGCTCCCACTCAATTTCATATCCTTCTCGGTCTGTACGAGAAGGGATTTTAGCTCATGAGGACTCTTTTTCAAGTCATTCATATAGTAGTTCGCCCTGAAAAGGGCAAAACCATCGTGAAGAGAATGAAGCATTCGGTCAATGACAATGCTCTCACTGATTTTACAATTCAGTGCCTCCAGCTTGTCGACATTCTCAATCATGTGAAGAATGTGTGTGCTAACCGGTTGGCCCTTCTGGAGTTTCGCATCAAAGAAGCGACAGGTATGCTCATATGTAACGATTCTCGGTGCCTTTGAGAACTCGTTAGTGAGCGTGGTGAAAATCTTGTTTGCACCTTGGGCAATGAAGCGTCTCTGCAAATTGGTTTCCATTGCAAAGATGAGTACGTTCTTTATCGCACCCGCTTCCATAACGAAATCACTATAAGCGAGTGACTCGTTGGCTCCTGCATTTGGGCCTGGTTGACCGGTATTGGCTCGATTAAATACCCGAGCTTACCGTCGCAATGGCGACATTCCGTAGTGCCGCCTCCCGATCCGCAAAGTTGGACCCATCATTCTTCAGTCGCGTGGACTGATTCATTTGCTCCATGAATATTTTTAGCCAGGACGAACGATCTAGTGTGGCACTAGGCATTGGGATTGCGTTATTTCCAGCCATTTGTTGTAACAGTATTATCGAAAATAATCGTGTTCTACACTGTGAAAGAAGAATAAAAATAATAAGCATGTGCATCGTTTTGATTTTAAGTCTAATGAACTAATGTCATAACGCGAAGACTCAAAACATTTATACAATTGACCTCCCTCAAGAATTATATAAATGATCCCAAGACTCAATTCTCTGTAAATTGATAAGCTAACCTTTTAGCTAATTCTACCGTTAGAATTCTTGGTCGATAAATTTCTGTAAATTCTATCTTTAGTCCATCATAATCACGAGAAACTCTTCGGACTATGATGTTGAGGTAAAATAACTCAACACAACTACTTACCCAACGTAGAAGTGGTCATATTAGGCCTACCGACGAAGAAGGGATTCATAGATGTTTGCCCTTATAAAGACTAATCTCAATTTCCGTTTTAGAGGAAGATCCCATCAACTTTATTTTAATTCATTTTATGTGAACTAATATCTAGCATGCGAGAATGAATAAACTAAGGTGATGGCTTAATAAGACTGTGACATCTGTATGTCCATGAAAACTAACATACAAGCTATATGAGTCAATTTTCATGCATTTTAGTAGTAGGTGGTTTGGTTTTAGGCGGAATATGATGCATAAAACTAACATGTGAATAAAAAGCAATAAAAAAGAAAAAACGTAAAAACAGTAAAAGTCCTAGTGTGGCCTATCCTATCAAAATGAACAATAAATACAAGTTTGGAATCCATCCTTGGACCCGAGAAGCTTGTCTTGATGTTCCATCTTGATCCATGTAGCGGGAGTGAGCTCCAATCTCCATCTTTAGTTTTCTTTGAAATTAAAATAATTAAAATTACATAATAAACCTATTTATTACAATCTAATTTCAAAACCCAAAACTAAAATAAAGGAGATTCGAGATCTCATAATTATATAAAAAATCATGTTTCCTTCATTACGAAAACATAATTTAACTAAGGCCACACCAAGTATTACAAATTACAACCGATTGCAAAATTAAATACGTAAATAAAATTCATTCATTCGATTCATTCAACAAAATTAAAAAGCATCAACTAAAATTAAATTAAACATACATGACACAATTCCTTAATTATGTTGATTAATTTATCCAAACCACCTATTTAAATCAAATTAATTGACAATTCCTCAATTAATCACATTAATTTCATTCTTAATCCATATTAAACTTGTAATATGAATTCAATCCGTCAAAAATTTAAACTGATTTAAAATAATTCGGTATCTTATAGTTGTGAACCGTTTCACAATAACTAATTGGCCAAAAACGAAACAAAACAAAATCCCTTTTTTTTATTAGGTCTCGGCTGGAAAAATAAACAAATTTTTTTTTTTTTAAAATCCCAGCTGCTCACGGCTGAAATAAAAAAACAGCCCCTTTTGTTTTTTTTTCAATTCGGCAATTAGGCAAAACAAAAGAAAAAAAACTTTCCAAATTTTCTTTCTTTCGACAATTCAAAGAAAAAACCAAAAAAAACAGAAAACCCTTTTTTTTTTAATCCCACGGCAAACCCTAAAAAAAATTAGCCGTCAAATTTAATTCCCTTTTGCGGCAAAAAGCCCTAACTCAAAAACGATGAAGAAAATGTTTACAGTTGCTATTTAGAACATGATTTAGCAAATAAATTAAAGAACATGATTAATCTTATATGCTAAAACTATATAGCAAAAACAAGTTCTTGAATCATCGACATGACTATTCCATATACAATTCAATTTAATCCGAATTAAATCAAGGTATCTAAAAATTCATTTTATTATCATCTTAACTGATTAAAACAATAATTTGTATGAATCAAATGGAAATTAAATCATCAACAATAAGAGGGAAAAACGAAAAAAACAGACGGTAAAAAAAAAAAAATTTACCTCACGGCCCAAAAAAAAATTTTTACAGCCGAATTTTTTTTTTCTCTCTTTTCGAAATTCCTTATGTTGTTTACATACACTTTTATGAAAATCATCAAGATTAAAAATACGTGGCCTATGCTCTGATACCACTTGTGGGAAATAATCTGTATACTTCCCTTATTATGCAAGGATTATAACGATTTTAACAGTGATGATCAATAGTCATAATAAAAATACATAAACAAAGTAAAGGATTCAGAATTAACCTTCGGTCCTAGCAAAATTGGCCTAAGAACAATATCAAAATAGATATTCGCCTATTGGTTGCACCCAAGACGATAAGAGATATGCCCTATTGATTGTGCTAGAATCGATCTAAAATTTTCTATAAAATTTAGTTGTTGTTTTTTTTGTGTTTTTTTTTATGAGAGAGGAGGCTAGGTCAAGAAAAATAATTAGGGTAGAATAATTCTCTCCCTTTCTTTCTTATACTGACCGAAAATTAGGAAGAATAAATCTTTCCTAATTTCGGCCCATCTGACCGAAATAAGGAGTATAATCTCCTTGTTTTCGGTCTTTCCAAAAATGTATAAAATGTGTTAAATTGTCATCTAGTGAGGATCGAACCCCTGACCTCTTGGTTTGTGTACCCTCACTATTACCACTATGACACATTCATCTTGTTGATATTAAACATAACTGATTATATTTAATTACGAATTAACAGATTAATTCGTCCAATCTAACATTACACACATTTAATTAAATATAACTTATTATATTTAATTTACGAATTGACAGTTAATTCGTCTCAACTAATATTATTTAATTTTCATTAAATAATTATCTCATCAACACATTGACTAACTATTTAGTCATATTGGGCATCAATGTGATTATATTTCTATAACCACATTTCTCAAACACATCTTATAGGTGTGACCTTTAGGGACCAGTTGATCACCGCCATCTGTATGATAATAACGTCAAACTTTCTAGCAAGCCAACCGTTATTAGGTAAACGTTAATCAACTGATTAAACATACGAAGTGTTCCGGGCGTAATTCCAGAGCAAGTATAGTTACCACCCGTGGCTTGTTGAATGATGTCTTGAGTTGGATTCTCCTTTGGTCTTAATCGTTCCTCTCGGCCTCTCCTGCAACAATGAACGAACTGAGGGCTTGGCTTTGTGCCAAGCGTACTCACTCCGACGCTCAAGTCAGTAAACTTAAAGGATAAGTCGTTACTTTGCTGAATGTATATTGTAGAGAGATAAGGAAGATATTACCAGATGAATAGTGTATTTAGGTTTAGTTGTGTATTTTTTGGATCCTTTCCTCAATGAAGGTTGAGGAGTATTTATAGGCTTTCACCTTTTGTCACGTAGTGGCCAAGTGGCTAGCAGGTGGAAAGACTGATCTACCCCTCGGCCGAGGGACCTATGGCAGGCCGGCGGGCCTTGTTGACCCACCGCCGAGGGGTCTTGGATGTGAGTACGCGGGTATGTGTCCCTACCGGCGGTTGTCATGCCGAGACCCAGTGACAGGCCGATGGATCGCATCGGCTAGGCCGCATAAGTCGTTGACTTGTTTGTGGATATCTTTGACCTTGCTCAATATGTTGACTTGGTCGGCGGTGCGAAATATGCCCCATCAATTTGCCCCCAGCGTAGTCTATGTCGTGGTATGGGCTCTGATGTACGTTTGAGCGTATATTCTGCGTAAGTAATTTGCGGAAAATTTCTGCATCGGCTTCTTCTGCGGCGGCTTCTTTTATCTCGGCGTGGTTCTTGTTAGGCCGTACCATATCCCCCCTCCACATGGATGCGTAAAGGGCATCCGATGTGGAAATGAAAGTGACGCTGGCCGAGACCAGGATTGAGTGTGCCGGTTGTTTTTGATTGCCCCCGGCCGGCGCTATTTTAGCTTGGTTGATCATGTGGCCGGCGGAGAACAGATGCTTGGGAATTTGTTGAGGAAGGTGAATAGGCGGAGAGATATGAATAGGCGTGTTGAAGACGCTTGGTCACTGTTGCATTGATTGACGTTCAACTGTTGCAACGATTGACATCCCGTGGTTGCATGTCCGACACGTGTCTGCACGCTGATTGGTTGACGCTTCATGGGCTGTTCTCTGATTGGTCCTTCTTCATGGGCTTTTCCCTATAAATAGGGCAGTTATCCCGTGAAATTGGCCACCAATTTCATTCTCTAAAATTTTCCTCTAATCTTTCAAGGGTTTCACTGTCTTCTAATTTTCAGAGTTGTTACTCCGGCGTGTGCTTTTCTTCAAGGTAAACAAACTTTCCAATTTCTTAACTCTGTAAGTTATTACTGTAAACATGTCTCCTGCTGATGCCGGGCCTAGCAAACCGACGCGGGGGGGTTCCTCGTCGTGCCTTGATGAGGAGGAGAAGTTGAACGCCCTCCTGATAAGGCCTGGGGGCCCTAGGTCTCCTTCTCCTGAAGTCGATCCTCGAATTTTGGAGGAGTGGGAGGATGACTCTGATGTCGATGATGACGCGGACGATTTTGGTGATGATGCTGAAGAGGCTCGTCCCAAAGAGGTGAGGCAGTACGTTATGGATCACGGTGACGTCTGCAAGGTACGCGTTGACCGAACTTGGACCCATAAGTTGGCCAGTTGTTCTGGCGAGAAATTTTTCGAGGGCCATTTCTTTTTTGGCAGGGGGTACAAGATTGTTATCCCTGAGGAGGGTCAGGCCGTCTGCTTGCCCTCCGCCGGGCCATACCGGCGTATACATGCGACATTTGGAGTTCGGGCTCCGGTTTCCGCTGAATGAGTACGTCATGGCCATCATTAAAGCCATGAACGTTGCTGTGGCCCAACTGCATCCGTTGGCCATGAGGACGATAGTCGGCTTTGTGTGGCTTTGTCTCTTCAAGGGGGAGGCCCCGACGGTAAATTTATTCCGCCGGCTTCATTATCTCTAGCCGTCAATCTCTGGCCGCGTCGGTTGGTACAGTGTGCACACGGAGAAAGGTTATGTCTCTGTTGACAAACTTACTTCTTGCAAAGACTGGAGAAATCGGTGGGTGTATGTTAAGGTGCCGGATGATTATCCGCTGCCCCTCGCCTTTCAGCACCAAGTGAATTTGCGGTGTGAGACTAAGGCGGAGCATGACAGATGGGTCAGCCGGAAGAAGCTTAAAATGGATGCCAGCAGGGTCCTTCTTAAAGAGGACGAGAGGCTGGCGATGAGGCTTTTTGAGTTGGACAAGAGTGGGCTGCCGAAAAGATGGATCCCCCCAACGCAGATCATTCTTCAGGATGAGCCGCTTTGCCATGTCGGCCTCATACCGGCCCTAGCGCAGGGTGAGTGGGGTCGGTGTGAGGCCCATCACCGTTCTCATTGTGTCTCGAACTTTGATTCATTTCTTCTACTTAACTCTTGCTTTGTCTCTTTCGCAGGCCACTTTGGACCGGACCTGTCTGAGGATATCCTCCGGAGAATGGGGCTGAACAAAGACAAAACCGTTGCTAACCTGCACCCCAAGGCTCTGGCCCATGACCGTAGGACGTCGCCGAATGATCTTATGGATCAGAAGCTGAAAAGCTTGAATGTGGTGGAGGCCCAGGCGAGGGTTGTAAGTAACATGTCGCGCCACACGCGAAAAACAAAGCCTTCGGCGGTGATGGCGTCGACATCGGCTCCGCCTTCCATCCCCCCCGCTCAAAAGGAGACGGTGGAGATCGTTTATATCTCCAATGGAGATGACTCCGATGAAGAGGAGGGGTCGCCCCTTGTCCGTAAAAGAAAGCAGACAGCCTTTACCGCTGCCGTTGCTTCTGTCGCTGACGAGGAAATGCGCCCTTCGGCCAAGAAGGCCAAGCACGGTATTGATCTATCTTGTGGCTCAGACTTAGCCGGTTCCTTAGGCGCTACCGGTGACAGGCTCTCCGGCATGTCTGTGTATTGTTGATACTGATGCTTTCTTTAAATTTTGTAGATCAGCCGCAGTCGTCCGCCGCTCTTGTTGGGCAGCAAGTGGAGGGGAATTCTGTGCGGGCTGGTGATCAAGACGTCACCGTGAACTTCTCGTCCCAGAAGGCTTCCCTCTCCCAGCTACAGGCCGGTGATCAAAATGTCACCACTGTCTCTTCATCCCAGAAGGCTTCCCTCTCCCAGCTACAGGCCGGTGATCAAAATGTCACCACTGTTCCCTCATCCCAGAAGGTTTCCGTCTCCCAGCTTATAGAGGAAGGCACGGAGCGATCAAGGAGTCCGCGAGGTGGAACGATCTTACCGGTGCCCGTATCACGGAGCGGGAGAAAGCCGTGGCTCAATCCGCTTTTGAGCTTAATGCCACTAAGAAGGTGGCCGCGAAGGCGAAGTCGGATCTTCTCAATGAGCGAGGCTTAGGGGGATGCTTTGAGAAGGCGCTCTTGGGCGAAAGAAAACTCGGGCGGGGCGCCGAAAAGGAGGTCCTTGCTGAGAGAGCCAAGGCCGAGGCCGCGGCAGCCGAAGCTGCGAAGCTGCTGGAGAAGTTTAAACTTGTTCAGAGGCACGCCGACCTCTACCTCCAACAGAGGAACGAATCCAGGGACCTATTTAAAGCCCAGGCGGAGGTGATTCGGAGCAAAGAGGCCGTCACCAGGCAAAAGGAGAAGGACATTGAGATGCTCCAAACCGTCATGCTCCCTAACATGTGTCTTTGAATTCGGGATTTGGCCGAAGGAGCTGCTAGGGAAGTGATTGGGGAGCTCTTCCCTCTTGATGGTTCCTTTCCGTGGGGCAGATATGACGAGCTGCTTGATGACAAGCTTGAAGCCAAGGAAAAAGCCGTGGCGGAGAAGGCCAAGAAGGCGGTGAGGGCGAAGATAGAGAAGGAGGCGGCCGCGGAGAAGGCAGCTCTTGCTGAGAAGGCTAAAGCGGCCAGGGAGGAAGCCGATCGGGCAAGGGCAGCTGAGGCTGCTAAGGGAACTGCTGGGTTGCCCATTGAAGAAGGTGCCGCTGCCGCTGCTGATGGCGAGCAACAACGGACGTAGGGAGATGGTATCTGTAGCCTTTTGTCTTTTGGCTTATCCTTGTAATTTTTGTAATTCGTTGAACATTTTGAATAAGAGTTCGTTTCTTCTGCCTCCGGCCTGGCCGAGGTTTTTACCTCACTTCTTTTTCTTGCGCTAGTATTTGAGCGTCTCAATTGTACTTTAGCGTCTATGTCTTCGTCTGGGTTGTCTCCTTACGTTATTAATTGAGTGTCTCTTTTGTTTCCGCCTCGGCTTGGCCGAGGCGGTCTAGAGTGCGTATCTCAATCGTGTTAACGCTTTTGAGGCATTTTGAACGCCTTGCGAGTATCACCCGCGCTGGTCGTTACCATCGAGGTGTCTGCTTCCTGGTGATGATTGCCGCTCTTGTCGGTGTGTGACAGTGTGAGCCAGCATCTGCTTCTTGTTATTGACTGCCGTGGCGTCTACCACTTGGAGTGACTGCGACGGCGTCAAACCTCTTGGGGTGACTGCCGTGGCGTCTACTACTTGGGGTGACTGCGACGGCGCCTATTTCTTCATGGAGACTGCCGTGGCGTCTACCACTTGGAGTGACTGCGACGGCGTCAAACCTCTTGGGGTGATCGCCGTGGCGTCTACTACTTGGGTAATCATAATGCGACGCGCCTATTTCTTCATGGAGATCGCCGTGGCGTCTACCACTTGGAGTGACTGCGACGGCGTCAAACCTCTTGGGGTGACTGCCGTGGCGTCTACTACTTGGGGTGACTGCGACGGCGCCTATTTCTTCATGGAGACTGCCGTGGCGTCTACCACTTGGAGTGACTGCGACGGCGTCAAACCTCTTGGGGTGACTGCCGTGGCGTCTACTACTTGGGGTGACTGCGACGGCGCCTATTTCTTCATGGAGATCTGCTGGCGTCTACCACTTGGAGTGAGCTGCGACGGCGTCAAACCTCTTGGGGTGATCGCTGTGGCGTCTACTACTTAGGTGATCTGCGACGGCGCCTATTTCTTCATGGAGATCGCTGCCGTGGCGTCTACCACTTGAGTGACTGCGACGGCGTCAAACCTCTTGGGGTGATCTGCCGTGGCGTCTACTACTTGGGGTGACTGCGACGGCGCCTATTTCTTCATGGAGATGGCCGTGGCGTCTACCACTTGGAGTGATGCGACGGCGTCAAACCTCTTGGGGTGATCGCCGTGGCGTCTACTACTTGGGTGATTGACGACGAGCGCCTATTTCTTCATGGAGACTGCCGCTCTTGTCGGTATGACAGTGTGAGCCGACATCTGCTTACTGATAGAGACTACCGCTCTTGTCGGTATGACAGTGCGAGTCGGCGTCTGCTGCTTCCTAGTTACTATGGGAAGAATGAACATTTTGATGGAAGACTTGGATGATTTTTCATTTAGGTAAAAACACGCGTCGGGGTGCCCACAGCTGTTTTGGACACCTCCGCCGCTACATAGAGTATTCCCGAGATTACCAGCGTCCTAATGGCCTATCAAAGGCACAGCGTCCTAGTCAGCCGCTAGTTACATCCATGAGGTCGCCCTCCTGTTGTAAGGATAGACTTTTCCCTTTCTCTGACTTCTTTGCCACTTTGAGGGATTGCATGTTGCATCCTCTGGCGGCTATCTGGACGTTGACCACCTTGTCATTCTCGTCTTTGGAGACGAGCTTATGCGCTTCCCCCCGGTCCGAGACGTACATCAGTGTTAGGGCCCGGATGGACATCACTGCGTCGGCCTCACTCAGGGTGACTCGGCCTATGAGAACGTTGTAGGCGGACGAGCCGTCAATGACCACGAACTCAGCTAGGACATTTTTAGCCGCATTCTTTTCGCCGAACGTCACCGGGAGTCCGATTGATCCTAGTGGTACCAGGCCGGCCCCGAGAAAGTCGTATAGTGGGTTGGCGCGGGGGCTCAAGTCCTTGACTTTCGGTAGAGGCCGAGGAAGCACTCCCGAACATGATGTTCGTGTAGGCGCTGTGTCAATCAGGCACCTCTTGACTAGGTGGTTGGATATGTCCAAATTGACTACAAGTGGGTCGCTGTGAGGAGCGATGACTCCTTCGTAGTCCTTCCTTCCAATGGTTATATCGGGGATGTTGGAAGTAGGGACCGCTGTGTTGGGCACAAAGTTGATGGCCTGATATAGCTCGTTCAGGTGCCGTTTGTGCCCATGAGCGGACCCTCCGTTCTCGTTGCCCCCGATGACAACATGAATTACCCCTATCCGTTCGAAGACGGATTTCTTTCCTGAACTGTCGGCGTCAGTCTTTTGGCCTTTGGCGACGTACTTGCCGAGGCTCCCCTTCCGGATCAGCTCTTCAATGGCATTCTTCAGATGCCGTCAGTCGTTGGTTAAATGGCCGGTGTGGCCGTGGTACTCACAGTACTGGCTCGTGTCACCGTCACTTTTTGGCTTGGGGGTCTCTCCCACTTCGGCCCTCGTTTTTGCTCGGGCGAAGACCTCGGCGGCTGATACGACGAGAGGGGTTTTATCACTATACCGCCTCTGGTGGTACGTTCCCGAACTCCACCCGGCGCCTGTCGAGTCCTGTTTCCTGGCAGACTTGTCCGACCGTGATCTATTATTGTCACGGCATCTCTCATCGGACCGTGATCCATTGTTGTCACGGCGCCTTTCATCCGGGTTGTCCTCCCGGCGGTTCTTCTTTTCTGAGTGTTCGGCCTCGCTGGGGCCTACCCATGTCTTGTGATAGTCTTCTACCTTGATGGCCTGGTTGGCCATCCTCCTGGCGGCATCCAAGTTCAGGCCTCCGCACTTGATGAGCTCATTTTTTAAGTCTCCCCTTGGGAGGCCCTTCATCAGCGCGAAGGCCGCCAGTTCGGGGTTAATTTCCCGAATCTGCTGGACCTTTCCATCGAACCTCTTCACATAGCTTCGTAGAGACTCGCCCCCCTCCTGTTTGATAGTTAGGAGGTCCGATGTCTCCACGGCCCTTCTCTTGTTGCAAGAGTACTGGGCTAGGAAGGCGTCTCTTAGGTCGGCGTAATAGTACACCGAGCCGTCGGGAAGCCCTTTATACCAACTTTGGGCCATCCCATGCAATGTTGTTGGGAAAACTCGGCACCAGACCTCATCGGGCTGCTCCCATACCGACATGTAAGACTCGAAAGCCTCAGCGTGGTCGGCTGGATCACTATCTCCTTTGTATGATAGGGGTGGCAATTTGAGCTTAGTTGGCACTGGACTTCTAGGACGTGGCGTTGAGGGGTCTGTCTGACCACGTGTCGAACGACACGCGGCGATCGGCTCCTCGCATACCTAATCCGGCTCCTCTCCTCGTAGCGGGAAGGACTCCTTCTTCTACTCGGGCTTCTTCTCCAACTCTGCTGAGTCGGACTCCTCTGGTTCCTTCGGGGTAAGCCTCGTTCGTGTTGCGGGGACGCTGTCCTCCCACGAGTGCGGGAAGGACTTAGGTCTACCACGCCCACTTTGGGCTCCCCCGGCGACTTGGCTGGGTCAGCTTCTCCCAGTGCTCCGTTCAAATTTCTCGAGTCACGTTTTGGGCCCCTGTCTCTGGACGGTTTCCGCCGCTCTTGTCGGCGTGACAGTGTGAGCAGGCGTATTACTAATTAAGTCCAGGACCATTTTCAGTTTTGCTATGTCAACCACATGTCCCATGATGGTGACCTGGTTGGCTGGCAGTGGCGTGTCCGGCATTGTTGGCATCCCGAACTCCGGTTGGATTACTCCGCCGGTGGAGGGCTGCACGACTCCAGAATTGTTGAAAGTATCATCGTGGTAAATGCGGTTTCGTCGGTCACGACTGCGTCTTGTTGTTTTGACATCTTAGCTTTTTGGGTGGGTTTTTGTTGTTTTTTTTTTTTTTTTTTGGGAATGAATGTGACTAGCTTCTAGTATCTTTCCCCACAGACGGCGCCAATTGTTCCGGGCGTAATTCCAGAGCAAGTATAGTTACCACCCGTGGCTTGTTGAATGATGTCTTGAGTTGGATTCTCCTTTGGTCTTAATCGTTCCTCTCGGCCTCTCCTGCAACAATGAACGAACTGAGGGCTTGGCTTTGTGCCAAGCGTACTCACTCCGACGCTCAAGTCAGTAAACTTAAAGGATAAGTCGTTACTTGGCTGAATGTATATTGTAGAGAGATAAGGAAGATATTACCAGATGAATAGTGTATTTAGGTTTAGTTGTGTATTTTTTGGATCCTTTCCTCAATGAAGGTTGAGGAGTATTTATAGGCTTTCACCTTTTGTCACGTAGTGGCCAAGTGGCCAAGTGGCTAGCAGGTGGAAAGACTGATCTACCCCTCGGCCGAGGGACCTATGGCAGGCCGGCGGGCCTTGTTGACCCACCGCCGAGGGGTCTTGGATGTGAGTACGCGGGTATGTGTCCCGGCTGGCAGGTTGTCATGCCGAGACCCAGGCTGACAGGCCGATGGACTGCATCGGCTAGGCCGCATAAGTCGTTGACTTGCTGTGGATATCTTTGACCTTGCTCAATATGTTGACTTGGTCAGCGGTGCAGAATATGCCCCATCACGAAGTATACCCTTGTGAACCCGTAAGAGATTTACAAATGTTATCACACTAATTTGTGGAGGACACAAACTCCAACAAACTCCCACTTGTCCTCACAAGTGTATGTGCGACAACCGATTCTCATATCCTAAAATTTCTCCCACTCAATGTAAAACAATTTGCAAATCCGCATTCACAAAGGTCGTATTTTACAAGCGATCAATATCAAGAGTGGTTTCCCCGACTAGAGAGTAACTTAACTGATAAACGAATCAACATTCGAGCATGGCCATGCATTTCAGTTACAACTCAACTTCTCATTTCAATCTACTAAACGCAACCATATCTTTGGATCACAAAATAATACCTTCCAAAACTTTGGATCACTACCCAGCCTAAAAGATTCCTTTCTCAAAAGTCAATTTCATCATTCATAATACCTACATCACCACGTTATCGAATCCAATTTATCGAAAAAAAATTTTGATCAAGAGCACCTTCATTTATCTAGTAACTTTCTCTCTTTCACGACATCATATACCTACCTACCTACCTACCTATATGGCTCAAATCCACATAAAATGAACCAACTTACCTCAATCCCAATAAAACATTTGTTTCACATTCATAACTCTCAAGATGTAACATTCCGTCATCACACATTATTAGCACCTCTTTATCCTCATAAACTCATCGACTCACTCATGTTCTACATCCTCTCAAGCGCAATCACATGTGTCTATACGTCTTTACTCATCAAGACAATACAACTCACAAGGTAGACAAAGTATTGAGACCCATATCTAAACAAAACAATACATTATAATCAAGGCAACAACATTTTTTGACAAGAAAACCATGCTTTAAATACAAAATTTAAAATTTAATCATATACACTATAGTATATAAAAAAAATTGGGCAAAATTGTAAGGTAAAATTCTTGACTTAAGATCATACGTATCACAAAATTGATGTTTTATTACTCAATTAATTCAAGAAATCTTTAAAACCAAATTTTCAAATTTGAAGGCTATACTCAACATCATTAACCACATTTGAATCTTTATGACATAATTAGACAAAATAAATGGAATATATAAAATAGTATTTATCGGTATAACTAAAATAAATACCAAAACTTGAAATGTTTTGTAAGGCAAAATTGTTAGTTTAATGTAACTGTAACATCCTCATTTATTTAAGAGCCTTAAGCAAAACATTCTCAAGTAAATAAAGGTGTTACCATCTTAGTTGCCTGGCGTAGTAAGTATAAAAGACAAATAATTACCAAGTACTTTAAGACAATATAAATTAAAGTGCCTCAAAAGGTTTTATTACAAAATTTCAACGAGATAATAATTAATACAAAATGATTTTTAAACAACTACGGCGGAAACTTAAACTAAATAGTGTCTGTATAATTAAAGGTGATCTCTAGACTCGAGTGATAATCTACGCCCCCAAGTTCCCCTTTAAGCATCCAGCACTTCACACAAGCTAACTTGAAATAAATATGCTCCCCAATATTTGGTTCATCACAGGTGTTCACGAATACACAGTCAACCACGAGGTTGAGTAGGATAACTAAATAACAACAATAATACGATAACCTGCAATTAGATATGATATAGAAACATAAGCTAAACATCGTCTCATACACACGACCAAACCGTGAGCCACAACGAACCACAACACAACCCGATGCCATACGTGTACTGCTCAGGTCCACGGCAAACTTCAAACACCATCGTGCCTGGCCGACCAAAACCACACAGGACCACGGCTCTTCCACATCCCCGTGCGTGGACGACCAAATAATCTCAATAGCAATGTCAATCCTCTTTCACAATACGAACCAACAATAGAGAACCAAACAACAATAATAATAATATGATCATAAGATGCACAAAACAACAATTATAACAATATGCTCAACACAATAATTATACAATAATCCATCTTTTAACAATTCACCAATTACCAAATAAACATAGTTGAGTAATTAACCTACCTTTAGCAATTCTTCACAATCAATCAAATAAATCAAAAAACTTCTTCCACAAATCCACCACCTAAACAATCAATTAAATTATGTATAATTATAAACTATTCTTATTAATGAATTTAAGATGTAAACTTCCCAAGATAATCCCGCAAAAACCGTCACAAACACAACCCCCATAACTGGTTGACCTGACGGTGGTCAAACCCGTCAGTCAACGCCTCCCCTCCACGGTCACGGTTCAGTCAATGGTCACGGTCAAGGTGCGGGTCAAGGTCAAACGTAAATAATTGATGTGAGGCGAGAAAATAACTTACCACAATTAACTTGCGCGAGATGAAAAGTCCGTCTTAAGGTTGTCTCACAAAAGCTCTTCCTCACAATTATATGTATTGAGTTTTTGATGTGAAATAATTATCATGGTGAGGCATAGGTTATGTTTTTATTTAAATTGATAGTTGAAGGTGGAAGGTTCTAGGAAGTAACCTTTAATATTAAACTAATGAAAATATATTAGTACATAGATAACACCCAAACCACATACTACCTCCCCCTTACTCGGTCCAAACCGTGTGCAACACGGCCCAACTACCCGTGGTCTTACGCGGTCCAACAGTCGGTCAATATTATTTGTTTATTTTGTGTGTTTCTTTTCTTTTTACGACAACAACTATTATTTATTCACATCTTATAAATTATTAATTATTAATTAAATATGCGGAATATTAGAGTCTTCCCTCCTTAAAACGAACTTCGTCCTGAAGCTCACCACACCTCACTACCTAAAATAAACAGTCAAATGATAAACAACATTTACTTTAGTTATATTACTATTAATTAAGACCAAAATTAAACGCGGTGTTATATTTTACCCCCGTAAAAGAAAGGGTTACGTCCTCGTAACCAACATACCTTAAGCAAACAAATGAGGATACTTCTTTTTTATCTCTGCTTCAGCTTCCCAAGTAGCTTCCTCTACGTTATGATTAGATCATAGAACTTTCATCAATGCAACCTCACTATTTCTAGCCTTCCTCACCTTTCTGTCCAAAATCTCCTTAGCCACCTCCACATAAGACAAATTCTCATCCATCTCAACTGTCTCAGCTGCTAACACATGAGTAGGATCACTCATATTGTGGACAAGGCCCTCGGGAACTGCGTCCGCGGGATCCACACTAGGCATAATCGACTCGAGGTTCTTTCGAATCGAATTAAGACAAATTAGAGTCGCCACCAAGTTTTTTGGGAACTTGGAACCGTTCAAGTCAACTTTACACCTTTCATCGAAAAGCATAAAGCCAATCGACTACGAGTGATTAAAGATAAAGACTTGTACCCTATATCACTCGATTTGAATGACTCTCGTAATCCAATGGTATTTAGACGGATCCACAAACCATAGATCTTGAGTAAGGGGTGAGGGTACGTGTTAGGAAGCCCATAAGGACACCTAACCCCGCCCGTCGATAACGGCCTCTACTAAGTCAAGTATCGGATTTCAAACAAGGTCGTAGCTACTACGATATATGATATGCAAACATCGTTTTAAAACCCTAACATGTGACAATAATTTCTATGTCGTTTAATGCATGAATACTAACTTTGTCAAAGTTGTAATTTAGCATGTGGGTTGATTGATCTAACAACATACAAAGCAAACAAGGCTTAAGGGGAATGGGGGAGCCGTTGGGATCTATCCTATTACAACCCAGGCATTTCATGCCGACACAACGAGAATTTAGAGATACAACTCGATCTAAATACAATTGCCATATACGACACCATACACGACACATGGCCATTCGGCCTAGGAAAACGTGCACAAAGGGGTGGCACACGGTTTACATAACTCATGGCCTTGGGTCACTCCTCGTAATGCGTGCTTTCGCTTAATCTTATCGAATTAGACATTGGGTCACACACCAAAGCATGCATTAGCATAAATCGGGCCATATCGCTTTAAACAACATGCGATTTACTACGCTCTTACATGAACTGGAGCACAACCGTCTAACCAAATGAGACTAAGGTTTTTGAAGAGGTTTTGACTTGATAAAAGAAAACTAATTACAAGTGAATTACAAGAGACGACCCGATAAGCAAAAGGTAATTACAAAATACAAAACAACGATGAATAAACGATGTAAAGATGAAGCAAGAATGACAAAAGGCACGGCCAAGCACACGGCCCCAGACACAACCACCCTAGTTCCTATTTTAGGTTCATTAGGTTAGATAGATTTGCAAAGCGATACGGGATGTACATTAGAAATTAATGATAAAAGAGGTCAAAAAGCTTCGCCTGAAACCGAGTGTTCTACACGGCCTAAAGGGGTCGAATTAGGTCAAGTTCTCTAATTAAGTTAACTCATCGAGTGTTTTTAAGAAGGTGCTAATCACGCACTCTTATACTAGCGAGAAATTAGGTGAAAAGAGAGATGCATTCAATTAGGTTATAGAATTGTTGGTCGATTTTAATGCTTGTGTCGAAGGACCCTAACATGTCTAATTAGGTTATTTAATCGATCTAAAGTCGTCTAAACGAATCATATGTTAACAATCAGAGGTCGAACTAACATGCAATGGGTCCTAGGGTAGGTCGAATTGAACGAAACAAGCAAGGGGTCAAAAGCGAGGAACGAAGTTAGGATTCGTTTTATTAATGCCCTACCTTGAACACGAGGATATGTAAATGAGACGGGGGATACGACCGACCGTTGTGGCGGATTTCTTTCCCATCTCAATTCAACGCGGGTGTTCGTGGTGGTACTTTAACTCATACTCGGACCAAACTAGTTTCATAGTTAACGATATCAAACAACAAACAAAACGATAAACAACGTAAAACGAACAATAAAAAACAAACATAAAATAACGAAATAAAAAGGAGAAGAGGAGGATTTGATGCACACTCAACCTACATGTATCGTTGACACCGTCTTGGGTCGTAATCGATGGTAGATTTTATCTCGAGAGGCCGTCGTCGACGAAGGAACAAAGCAAACAACACGTTTTTTTGTAAATCTGGACAGCAACTTTCAAACTGCAATTTCTCACTCATTTCACGGTGAAAATTAGATTTAAAAGATGTTTTGAAAACTAGAAAGAGAGTAGAACAAAGATCTTAAAACAAACCACGCTCGTTCTGAGTTATTGGGCACGAAAAAGAGCACAAACAGAACTGGACAGACAGAAAAGCACAAAAAAGAGTGTATGACACTCTGTTTTTCGAGGGGATTCGTGTACTCTCAAGGTCAATTTGGCTCGTGAATCTTTGTCTAAGATGTAGATGGATGTTATATGGTTAATTAGGAATAAGAAAATCGAATTTTAATGGAGATTTGAAGGGGAAATGAATTGTATTTCGAGAGAGACACAAACTGTTTCAGTTTGGATGTCTCGGTTTTGTCGAGGGTTTTTGAGAGGCAATTAGGGTTTGTTTCTGGATTTTAATGCTTGTGAGTGACGTTAGTATGTATGGAGAACTTAGAGGCATGAAAGTATGGCAGAGGGGAGGTATTTATAGGGAGTTAGAATAGGGTTTAAGAGAGCAACAAGCAGTCGGGCTCGGCTTGCATAGCTGCTGTCCATCAGCTATTTCGTGGGGTTTTTAGGGTTTGTATGGGGGGTTTGCTTGGTGGTTAAGCTAAGATAATATGGGTAGGATACTAGGGTATGGTTTAGGGTTAATGGGCATGGGTTTAAGTGGTGTTTGGAGCGGGTTTTGGACTCGGGTTTGAGCACGCAAAACAGGGGGGGCTGCTTGTGTTATTTGCGGGCTGTTTATGGAGTATTTGGGACGGGAATTGGATGGGTATCATGGTGGGTTTAGTGATGGGTTGTTGTGGGTAATGAGGGGCAGGAATTGGGTTGGTTGTGGCGGGTTTGGGTCAAGCTTTGAAGCACACAAAACGGGTTGAAGGAGGGGAAGAGCTAACGCGGGTTGGGGTGTTTGTATGGGCTGTTTCGGTCGTGATTTGGGACGTGGGTATGAGGGTTCGAACTGGGGTTGGATGGGTAGAAGCCTAGGTTGGTTAGTGTACTCGAGATTCGTGCCAACTCGTAAAGAAAACGGGCTCAAAAACCGAGCTACGATGGAGCTCCAAAACGTGTGATCAACACGAGTTTTCAACTTACAAAATCGATCTTTCAAATCAATTAACACATTAAAATAAATGATTTTTCAAATCAAAAATATATTTTATTTTCAATAAAATAAATTTAAGAAAATAAATTCAAATTAAAACAATAAAATGAATTCACTTTTTTTTAAAAAAACATTTAATTTAAATATCATTTAAATTAATAAAATACTTCGTCGACAACGCTCATTCTACATCGTAAAACGAGCCCAAATAATGACAATGACAACTAAAGAATACATGTGTCCTATCATCATCGGGTGTTTGTCGGGTTCTCTATAAATTCCAATATCGACGGATACGGGTATCTACACATATATTTTCGCAGCTGTGAAACATGAAAACATCATGAACTCTCACCAAGGCTGGTGATAGTGCAAGACGGTATGCCACTTCACCAACTCTATCTAAAATCTCATAATGTATTTCTAACTCAGCTTTCCTCTCTTGCCGAAATGCATCACTCCCTTCATTGGTGACACTTTCAACAACACTTTGTCTCTCACAGCAAACTCAATCTCACTTCTCTTCAAATCTGCATAACTCTTCTGTCGATCTTGTGCAGCTCTCATCTTCTGTCAAATTACATGTAACTGCTTGACCATCTGCTGGATCAAATCCGGCCCCAGTGTCACGGCATCAGTGACATCATCCTAACAAACTGGACTCCTACACTTTCTTTCACACAAAGCTTCAAAAGCTGTCATACTAATGCTAGCATGATAACTGTTATTATAAGAAAACTCTATCAAGTCTAACCTCTCTTCCCTTGAACCTCCAAACTCCAAGACACAAGCTCTCAACATATCCTCTATGGTCTAAATAGTCCTCTCAGTCTGTCCGTCTGTAGCTGGATGAAATGTAATACTCATCTTCAAAGTCGTACCCATACACTCTTGCAACTCTTGCCAGAACTTATAAATAAACCTTGAATCACGATCAAAAACAATATCTTTTGGAATCTCATGCAACTTCACAATGTTTCTCACATAAGCCTTAGCCAACTCAGCCTTACTCCAAGTATATTTCATGGGAATAAAGTCTGATGTCTTAGTCAGACGATCTACTATCGCTCAAATCATATTATTGCCCTTCTGAGTACGTG
Organism: Silene latifolia; assembly: GCF_048544455.1. NCBI lineage: Eukaryota > Viridiplantae > Streptophyta > Magnoliopsida > Caryophyllales > Caryophyllaceae > Silene > Silene latifolia. Next base: position 571,596 of record NW_027413480.1, on the reverse strand, counting down.
GCAACCCAACAATGAAATCCATAGAAATGCTCTCCCACTTCTACTCAGGCACATCTAAAGACTATACCTTACCTTGTGGTCCTTTATGCTCACCTTTTACCCTCTGACAAACTATACATCTAGAAACAAACTCAGCAACCTCCTTCTTCATCCCAGGCCAACAGAATGTTTTCTTCAACTCTTTATATAATTTATATCCTCCAGGATACACAGAATATGGTGTAGAATGTGCATCAGTCAAAATCTTCCTTTTCAATTCCTCATCATCAGGTACACACCATCTCCCATCGAATCTCAAAGCACCATCCACCTCTATGGCAAAGCGTGATGTCACGCCCTCCACCACGGCCGTGCGCCACTTCTCTACTCTCGTGTCTCCTTTTTTTCTTTTCTCTAATCTCAGCATACAACTCTGGTTCAACAGTCAAATCCCCAACTGAATCCCCTTTTCTTATCACACAAATTCCCATTTTCTCGAACTTATCTTGTAACTTTACTCGTGACATAGATAAACATAAAGCATGAACAGACTTCCTACTTAAAGCATCTGCCACCACATTAGCCTTTCCTTCATAGTAAACTATCTCCATACCATAATCTCCAATCAACACTATCCATCTCCTCTGCCTCATATTAAGCTCTTTCTGAGTATAAATATATTTAAGACTCTTATGATCAGAAAATACCTTGAAAGTAGCTCCATAAAAAAAATGTCTCCACAATTTAAGAGCAAAAACGACCGCCCCTAGCTCCAGATCGTGCGTCACATAATTTTCTTCATATGGTTTCAACTGTCTCAAAGCATAAGATATCCCTTTCCCTCTTTGAATTAGCACACACCCCAATCCATTCTTTGAAGCATCAATATATACCTCAAAATTCTCACTCCCTTCAGGTAAAGCTAAGATAGTGCTTGTGGTCAAGCGCTCCTTTAAGGTTAGAAAAGTTGTCTCACAACTCTCATCCCACTTAAACCTGTTCTGCTTTCTCATCAAAGTAGTCAAAGGCTTAGCTACTTTAGAGAAATATTTCACAAATCTCCTGTAGTAAGCAGCCAACCCCAGAAAACTCCTCACATCTGCCACATTTTTTTGCCTCTCCCAATTAAATACCGCCTCAATTTTATCTGGATCAACTGACACTCCCTCCTTTGACACCACATGCCTCAAAAATGCTACTTTATTCAAGCAAAACTCACACTTACTCAATTTAGCATATAAATCATTCTCCCTCAAGGTTTGCAATACAATCCTCAAATACTTCTCATGATCCTCTTTATTCTTAGAATACACCAATATATCATTAATAAAGACCACCACAAACTAATCAAGGTAAGGACTAGACACTTTATTCATCAAATCCAATAAATACTGCAGGTGCATTGGTCAAACCAAAAGGCATAACCACAAACTCATAATGTCCATACCTCGTCCTAAATGCAGTCTTAGGGATATCCTCCTCCTTAACTCTCAACTGATGGTAACTCGACCTTAAGTCGATCTTAGAGAAAACTCTAGCTCCACTCAGCTGATCAAATAAATCATCTATTTGAGGCAAAGGGTACCTATTCTTAATCGTCACATTATTCAACTCCCTGTAATCTATACACAATATCATACCCCCATCCTTCTTCTTAACAAATAACACGGGTGCGCCCCAGGGTGACATACTTGGCCTGGCATAACCCTTATCTAGCAACTCCTCCAACTGCTTCTTAAACTCCTCTAACTCCTTAGGCCCCATCCTGTAAGGTGCTTTAGAAATAGGTCTCATCCCAGGTTTTAACTCGATATGAAAATCTACATCTCTCTTTGGTGGTAACCCTAGAATCTCGTCAAGAAACACATCCTGAAAATCACTCACCACAAAAATCTCTCATGCGCCCTTTACTTCCTCACGCAGGTCTCTCACGTGACACAAGATCAACTCTCCTCTCTTCCTCAAACACGACTTCAAGGTAACTGTTGATATAAGTCTCACCTTTGGTCTCACCACAAATCCCCTATAAGACACTCTTACTCTCTTTGGTCCCTTCAAGGATACTTTCTTTTGATGACAATCAATAAAGACTCTGTTTTTACTCAACCAATCCATCCCCAAGATAATCTCAAAACCATCCAAAGGAAATTCTATTAAGTCCATAGGAAATAAAACCTCGACGATAAGAATATTTATATTTTTATATATATTGGTACAAGGTATAAACTCCCTAAAAGGTATTGTTACTTCATCTTTTATTATTACAGGGTCAACTAATCCAAACACTTTAACATTGTCACTTGATATAAACGAATGGGTCGCTCCCGAATCAAATAAAACATAAGATAGATTAGAGTTGGTTAGAAAAGTACCTGAAACCACATGTGCATCTCCCTCAGCTACCTCTTTTCCTATCATGAACAATTTTCCACTACTTTTCGCGTCGCCCTTCACTGTGGATGCCGACACCGTGCTCTGCTTCACAGTGCTATTCTGCTTCCTTCCATTTCTATTGCCTTGATTGTTGTGGAAGTGATTCTGAAAGTTGTTGTTATTGTTGTAGCTCCTTTGATTATCCCTTTGATTATTTCAAGACCCATTAAAACGGTTGCTTCCATAAGTAGGTGCTGGTGTCTTGAACCAATTAGAATTTCCACCACCAAATCCACCACTCATAGTAGTCCTACACTCAACAATCTTATGACCAAATCTACCACATCCATAGCACTGTGTCTTTTTCAAACCACTCGCCCCACTCGTCACTACACTGCGGCCGAAACCCCCACCACTCACAGCCCCACCTGCAGAAAAAGAATGGTACTGATTGTTATTCTGCTTCTTGCTTCCTCTGGCTCCCTCACTAGTAGTCTCTGTCTTTCTCTTTTCTCCCTTGTCTTTCTTTTCCTCCTTTACCATGTCAGCAATTCTCTCAGCATGTCCCGCTCTCTGATACACTTCCTCTACTGTACTTGGCTCTCCAGCTGAAAGTCTCTTTTTTATACACGTAGAGTAACCCCTCTCAAACCTTAATGACAGCACCTCCTCCCCATAGTTGAAGTCCGACACATAATAAACTAAATCCACGAATCTGTTATGATAATCTTCTATTGTCATCTCTTCCGTCATCTTAAATACATAAAACTCTGACCTCATCCTACTTCGAACGTGTTCTGGTACGAACGTGCATTTCATGGTATCCTTAAAGCCCTTCCATGAAACAAAAGGTTCATCACTCTCCCTCCAAGCTTCCCTTATCACTGCTTTACTACGATTCCACCACAACCCAGCCTTTTCTTTCAAGTAGTGAGCAGCCCGATCCACCTGCATCTCCTTAGGGCAGTTTAACAGTTCAAAGAGGTTGTCAAACTCCCAACACCAATCTCCCAGCAAAGACGGTTCACCAAGTCAATCGTACTTCATTCCATTATGACGAGGAATGGCAGCACTCAACTTAGCAGATCCATTATTGCAGTCTTTGATTTCAAAGCAGCAAGTAAGGCCTCGTTGGTTGTAATAAGCCTATCAATCTCTTCCTGTGACATAGGTGTGGATGTAGTTCTCTTTGGTGCCATTTTTGGGTTCTATTAAGAATAAAGAAGAAACATAAGTTTTCGTTTTAAGAGAAGTTTCTGGCATAAGGTATAAGATAAAATTCCTGCATACAAAAGAATGTGTGATTGGTCGAGTTGGTCTTGTCCGACCAACCACCATGACACGCGACACCCACGGCCCTCTCATGGCCTTCCTCATCTTTTGTTCAAATTAATTACTCCTTATACATATTTGGTCTTTAATTCATGCAATTTCATAAATCTACGCTTATAGGTTCAAGGCAACACATACCGCATATATCTAGACTTGAAATTTTGTTAAACATGTAATTCACGTATGTACAACCAATTCATATAAAGATGCAATATTTCACGATTCATATTTCTCCAATTTATGTCATTCATGATATGCCAAGGAAATTTTCATGCTTAATTAAGCCATGAATTAAAACAAGCTCAAAAACAAATTCAATCAACGAAGAATGCCGTCTTATAGGCCACACGCCTATCCTCTTTCATCTATCTCAAAATTTCTTACCTTTTTTTTCTCATCCTGCAAGTAAAGTTAATGCCTTTTACAACTTCAGGACACAATTAGACCCTTAAGGTAAAGCATTCACGCTAACTACCCTTTTCTCTCTTAACCTTCCTCGAGGTGACCGGCTCAAAACTGAAAAGGGTTAGATCAAGGACGTCTCCCTAATCTAAGAAAAGGGCTCCTAAACAGATTCTACCTCGGGTTCATTTTATTAGACTCATCCTAAGTTCATTAAATTCATTTGTTTAGGCCTTAGGAACGTTCGCTCTGATACCACTTTGTAACACCTCCATTTATTTAAGAGCCCTTAGCAAGACATTCTCAAGTAAATAAAGGTGTTACCATCTCAGTTGCCTGGGGTAGTAAGTATAAAAGATAAACAACTACCAAGTACTTTAAGTCGATATGAATTAAAGTGCCTCAAAATGTTTTATTACAAAATTACAATGAGATAATAATTAATACAAAAATAATTTTAAAACAACTGCAGCGGAAAATTAAACTAAATAGTGTCTGTATAATTAAAGGTGATCTCTAGATCACTCGAGTGATGATCTACGTCCCAAGCTCCCCTTCAAGCATCCAGCACTTCACACAAGCTAACTTGAAATCAATCTGCTCCCCAATATTTGGTTCATCACAGTTGTTCACGAATACACAATCAACCACGAGGTTGAGTAGGATAACTAAATAACAATAATAATACGATAACCAAGCTAAACCCTTGCTTGTTCTCAAGCAAGCACACAATACAATGTAAGATAAGGACAAAGGTACGAGCAACAATCATCTCATCCAAATGCAATTCCCGTAAAGTAACTTTAGAGCACAATGAATCAAATCCCGAAACAACATGGGCATAGGGATAATGCAACAACATGGATGAGATTTACATGACGGTATGGGCAAAGGACTTCACATAGACATTTCAACTCTTGCATGATCTTATTGACATTGGACTCCTCACGGGGAAAAAACACTTACACTCATATTATGAATAAGGCAATTATATGTGAATGTGACACTCTCATATCTACGACTCAAGAGAATGCGCCCGCAATCTAGTATGGTAGACATTCCAAATCTACAAGATAATGCTAATCATGATCAAATATGCACAAGAAAAGAAGCCAAGAACAAATAAGAAGGCTAGGGGAAATAGGTAAGAAGGTGGACAAATGTTTTTGGTCATGTGGACCTAATCTCAAGCTAGTAACTAACCAAAAAGTGCAAGGATTCTTATTCCGAACCTTAACCTTTCTCAAGAGCAAGAACTAGAGCCAAAAATAGGATGCTAACTCATTTTTTTCATTATAGCACAAGAGACTACTTCCCAAAACAATATATCTCAAACATGGAAGCAACTCATATTTCTTTCTTCTTCTTTTTCATCATTTGTCTCATTTTTTTTCATGCTTCTTTCTTTCTTTCCTTCGTTCTTTCTTTCTTTTTTTCATTTTTTTTTCAATTCTTTTCTTTTCCCTTTTTTTGTCTTCACCTCCATTCACTAAATTATGGGAATCAGCAATCTCGTAACAACAATGCTCACAATAATGATAAATAACCATATCCCAAAGATAAGAGCACCCCAAGACAAGTAGTAAATCACTAGCTCAATAAAGGTGGGCAATTTTATGTGTGGCTAGGAAATAGGGTAATTTTTGGGCAATATATGCAAGCAAACAAGTGAATGTCTTCAAAATGCAATCATGACAGCAAAACTCATAAGAAGTGGAACAAAGACCATACTTGTGAATATAGATGTAACGCACACCAAGAGGAGAAACTACACACACCTAGAGGAGACCGGATATAGATGCACAGGCCTTTGGAGGCTCTACTTTACCATATATATATATATATATATATATATATATATATATATATATATATATATATATATATATAGCTTACCAATGTCAAGATCAAGTCTATTTTGTCCAAAATCCATCCCTCACCCACTATGTCAAGACATCCCCATATAAGCAAACCCGTTAAATGCGCGATTCATTAGCTTAAAATAAGGAAAATGCAAGGAAAGATGATATTATGCATAAGACAAAAGGGTGAGCACAACAAACACTTCTTATGAAATTTTTCAATTTTTGAATTTTTAGGTTTTTAGATTTCCCATAACTAGACTCACTAAATCCCTCCCCCATGCTAGAACAACACATTATCCCCAATGTGTAAAACAAAGAAGGACACCCAACAATGGGAGATGGGATGACACATGCGGAAAATAAAGGAGGACAAGAAATCATACTAAAGTGTAGAAGCCTCCCCCAAGCTAGCTTGAAAACGGGGTAAGGTCCAATCCAAGTAGCAAAGTACCTGCAAAAGACAAGCTAGTACAAACTAAAGCAAACTAAATGTCTTATTGTCCTAACTATTACATCAAAACCAAAGTGAAATTGCAATTGTAAATTGTCTTAAAAAGAATGAGCAAAACAAATTTTCCTAAATGAATATCCATTGGCCTCTAAAAAGCATGTCAACGCCCTTAAAAGTTGATCATATTCTTGCGCATGAACAATGCACAAGCATATGTAAGCAATTGATAAGATATAAGTATGAAAGATCAAGGGCAAGAAAGGATTAATCTTATCAAAATGCCTATGAGAGATTTCAAATAGAACCACCGTACTCCACTCGTCAGCAAGAGAAAGAGCATCATGCTTAAGACCATAAAAGAAACCGTTAGTGCAAATATTATAATCATTAACGGTCTCAATTTGGTGGTATGTAAACTTTAAGTGGTAGGACTCGTAAAAAATGGGGGGTACATCCCACCTAACATCTATATTAGCATCACTAAGTCCTCCATCAACTTCGAATGGGTCAACTACATCCCATTTTAAAGGATTGTCAAAAGTGTAAGGTCTCGGGCAAAACCTCATCCTTTTCATTACAAACGGGCCCAACATCAAATATGGTGAGTGTTTCATTTACTACAAGGTCAATGTTATCAACATGAGTCTCTAAATTTTCTATTGGAATGACATTAGGGGGACTTTTAAAAGAAAAAGTCGAACTATCATCATCGTCAACCAATAATTCAAAATCATTAGATTGAAAAGACTCACATTGGTAGGGTGGAAGAGCATAAGCATTGATGAATCGCTCATTTTCTTCAGGCATTTCTTCAAGCATTTATTGGTTACGAGTAATAAGCGCATAGCATTCCTCTTCAAAACCTGGCGACAAAGTTTGTGGCGAGCTACCTCCCGCAATTGACTTTGGCTAGCCATGAAATCAAAGAAATTCCAAAGTTTTGTCCCGATCATGTAGTAGACACTCCCATTACTCAAGTTTAGAGCCATTTCTCGGTTCTCAAAATCCATGCCATCAAGCACGAGATGACCCATGTAATCCCCATCAAGGACATGTCCAAGGGAGATGAGACCATCGCAAAAATAGTAGAACCGGGCAAGATAGTCATGAAAAGGCTCATCTTTGAGTTGTGGGACGAATCCGTCATTCATTATGAGAGGCCAAGCTTTATTACCTACAAAATAGGCACTAAAGCTACAAAGAAATCATGAGAAGATCCCAAGGAACAAGTGTCCCCGAGACAAAATAAAACAAGATAAAATTCTACAATTAATTATCAAACAAAACCGTGCTCCCCGGCAACGGCGCTAAAATTTGATAGGCTTTGTTACACACCTAATCAAAGATAAATACCCTAGACACAAATGAATGTAGTAATAGGGGTTGAACACAAGGAGATGGGAGTTTCTAAACAAGTTGTTATGGAGTGAATTCTATCAAGGTCGGTTAATATATGATTGATTGGTTGGATAATGGAAGAAAACAATAATGATAAAGGAAGAGTCTAAGGAGGTCGGGTCACACATGAAAGTTATGTAAATGCTCAAGTTAATCATAGGAGTTGATACAATCGTTAATTGTTTAGGCTTAAAGACAACCACCTCTCGGCCTTATGGTCAACCATAGGTCGGGTCCTAGACAACTCTCGTTATATCTCGGTCGTCCTACTAACACATGTTTAGTCTAATTCAATTTCGTGTCTATCGACTTATAAAAGTAAATTAACAAATTTAACCTAAGATAATGATCATTTATCAAAGACTAACAATATAGTGCAAACATGTGAAAGAAACAATGAAACAATATTATAACATCCTAGTTCAACAGTTGCAAGAACTACTTGTGCATGGCTTCCCTTATTCCCTAGACAAAGTAAATAAACTACTCTTGCATAATGTAAACTAAAATAATAATGAATGATAAAGTAAACATGATAATTAATTGATAATGGAAATGACAAGGGAGATAAAAGAACAATACAAGAAATAGAATTACCTTAACAATTGGATATGAAACTTGGAATTGAAGAACAAATGCTTGAATGAAAATTGTAATACAATATTGAAATGATAAAGGAAATGTAAATAACATAAAGGAAATCTAACCTACATTTTATTCTAATCTAAGGAGGGAAATAAGAATAAGAAAATGGTGTAGGAAGTGTATATAAAGTGTGTCTAGGTCCCAGATCAACACCCTTTATATAGGAGTGAAAGTAGTAACGTAAACAATCAAGAGGGAGGTAACCCCGATCGGGGCCACCCCACTCCGATCGGGGTCGTGGAATTTCCCATTTTCCTCATAAATCCGTCTTAACTTTGCACTTAATGTTGATGCGGAATCAGATGCTTATGTCTTTATGCGTCCATCTAAGGTATCTTAGGCATCATTTAGTATCCAATGCAAGCTCTTATCATGGGCTTTCATTTGGTCTTCATTTCTTTACATATCCACCAATTAAGATTGGTTTCCTCTTGCTTGGGTTTTCCAATTTCTTGCCAAAATGCCCTTATGCTTCCCGAAACACCTTTGCATGGTCAAGACTTGCTCTTATTAGTCTCGTGAACTTGGGTGAATGCTAATTTGACGGGAAAAACCTACTAAAAGCTTAATTTCTTACAAAACATAATTAAAACAAGAAAACACAACTAGAACACGGAATTAGCTCATTAAATCACTAACATAATGCAAATGACATGTAAAATAGAGCTAAAATAGGGGTTTAAATGTATATAAAAGGGACTTATCACATACACACTGGCCAAACCGTGTGCCACAACGAACCACAACACAACCGACACCATACGTGTACTGCTTAGTCCACGGCAAACTCCAAACACCACCATGCCTGGCCGACCAAAACCGCATAGGACCATTTCTCTTCCACATCCCCTTGCATGGCCAACCAAATAATCTCAATAGCAATGTCAATCCTCTTTCACAATACCAACCAACAATAGAGAACCAACCAACAATAATAATAATATGATCATAAGATGCACAAAACAACAATTATATTAATATGCTCAACACAACAATTATACAATAATCCATCTTTTAACAAATCACCAATTACCAAATAAACATAGTTGAGTAGTTAACCTACCTTTAGCAATACTTCACAATCAATCAAATAAATCAAAAAGCTTCTTCCACAAATCCACCACCTAAACAATTAAATAAATTATGTATAATTATAAACTATTCTTATTAATGAATTTAAGATGTAAAATTTCCATGATAATCCCGCAAAAACCATCACAAACACAACCCCCATAACCGGTTGACCCGACGGTAGTCAAACCCGTCGGCCAATGCCTCCCCTCCACGGTCATGGTTCAGTCAACGGTCACGGTCAAGGTGCGGGTCAAGGTCAAACGTAAATAATTGATGTGAGGCGATAAAACAACTTATCACAATTAACTTGCGCGAGATGAAAAGTCCGTCTTAAGGTTGTCTCACAAAAGCTCTTCCTTACAATTATATGTATTGAGTTTCTGATGTGAAATAATTATGATGGTGGGGCATAGGTTATGTATTTATATAAATAAGTAGGTGAAGGTGGAAGATTCTAGGAAGTTGCATTTAATATTAAAATAATGAAAATATCTCAGTACATAGTTAACACCCAAACCACATACTACCTCCCTGTAATACTCCGTATTTATGTGTCTTGGGGTACTCTATCGAGTAGGCCTTACTCTGTCGAGTAAGGGAGTTTTGCGAAATAAAATAGTTTCTGACCTGTTGGGTACTCGATCAAGTAACTGCGATACTCGATCGAGTAGGGGGGTACTCAATCGAGTACCTGGGCTACTCGATCGAGTAGCCGGTTTACGGGGGTTGTTTTCTCGGGTTTTGTTAATTATGCGATTAAGGTATATAATCTTTTCGTCATTCATTCTAATTACTTTTCTAAAACCTAAATCACTGTGAGAAGAGAAACAAACTACGTTCATCACCTTAATCGCATTCTTAACAAATCCCGGAGCTTGGAAGGTCGGATTTCACTTGTCTTTACACCGTTGTAATCCTTGCGTCGAGGGTAAGACCTTTATACCGTTTTTATTGTTTTTCGTCAAAGTTAGTTAAACCCTAATATTGGGAATTGGGGATTTTGTTGTGTTATGTGCATAGTAGTAATTATGTGCTTGTATAATTAGGAAGAGGATTCGTAGAGGAAGCTTTTGACTTGTTTGTGAGATCGTCGACAATTGTGCTTTCCGGGTAGGGTTTTCCCTACTCAAAGATTACTTACATGTGGTGTGGTGTTGTCTTTGTAATTAGTATAATTGGTTGATTCGAGACGATGTTGTGTTGTGTTTGTGATTGTGATTGTTTGTCCGTGGTTCTCGAGATGCGTTCTCGGTGGTGGAGTCACTTGCGGGAGTGGCTTCACGCCCTAGTTTCGCCCTTCGTGGAACCCGCCACGGAAGGGGATGTGCACATTAATGGGACAGGGTTATCGCTCGGTATGATGAGCGGGGCTTAGGTGGGAACGGCTGCGGTCCCCCACTGGCAGGGCTGGTCCAGTGGACAGTCGGAGACGAAGATGGAGTGGAGTGCTTGATCATATATGATTGTTTGAGTTGTATTGGTTACTGTATTATTGATTATACCTCTTGTGTAAATAATCATCGACCCGGTGAATGTTTTGAAAACTGCGGTGATCCATTCGGGGATGGTGAGCGGATATTGAGCGGTATGACATGAGTCTTGGGATAGGCTGGGATTGCCACGATCGGATGATAGAAGTCTTCCGCTGTAGTTTAGCGGTTTTCATATACATTTCGATTAGTTCAAGAGATGCAGTAGTTTTGAGAACATGTATTAGTATTTGGTTTGGTTTTTGGATTGTAACCTTTCGCTAAAGTATTACTATTTAAATATCGTTTCGTTACTGTTTATTTGATCATCATTGCCTCGGGTAACCGAGATGGTAACGTCCTTATACCTGAGTGGTCCTGGTAAGGCACTTGGAGTATGGGGGTATTACAAAATGGTATCAGAGCGACGATCCTGAAACCTATAACCAATGAACCCAATGAATATAGGGAGTCAATTAAAATGAACCCGGGGTAAAGGTTGTAGGAGCTAATGCAAAGGCTTGGGAGACGTCCTAAAGTCGCGAACTCGCCCTACAATTTTGAACCGGTCACATGGGGGAAAATGCAGCGCGTCATATGTGTTGTTTGTTCGCTGGTGTGTGGATGTGATGAGGTGTGTTGTAAATGTGGGATGTTTGAAGTAGAAGTTGAGAATATGAATGAAATTGAAGAGATATATATATATATAGAACTGTGTTGGAATGAGGAGCATGTTGAGTGATTACTATGTGGTATTAATAACATGATATAATTGTTTGTTAATCGCATGAGCAGTTGAGTAGAATAGTATGCATAATTAAGAAATGATATCGTGTTGATAAGTTTTATTACATGATAGAATATGTTATAGCATGCGGGTAGCATATTCGAGTTAGCATGACTCGATCGAGTGGGACTGACTTGATCAGGTGGGTTTTTGACGTTTTTACGACCAGAATCGAGTTTTAGGGTACTCGATCGAGTAACTAGGGGTACTCGATCGAGTAGGGGGGTCACTCGATCGAGTAGCCTGGCTACTCGGTCGAGTATGTTAGAAGTCAGAAGGTCTGTTTGTGTTCTGAAGTCGAGGTACTCGATCGAGTAGGTTGGGACACTCGATCGAGTAGCACCTGGGTAGCCTGTTTTTGTGTTTTGAGGTTTAGTACATGTGTTTATGTCTACCCTTTCTTATATATAGCTTCAAGATGCCGCCTAAGAGAAACGCTTACTATGCGAGAGCTGAGTCCATGAATACGGATGACATTGTTAAGATGTTGGAGCACCAGGATGCTCTTACGGAGGCCTTAAAGAAAGTGAATAAGGATAAGGAGGTGGATCACTCTAAGATCAGCCTTTACATAGCTAGGTTCAACCCAAAGGAGTACAAAGGGACCGGAGAACCAAACCTTCTTGACAACTGGCATCATGAGATGGAGAATATACTAGATCTGGTTCATTGTCCTGATGAGATGAGGGTAGAACAAGCTGCGTTCTATCTGAGAGAGGCAGCTGGTGAGTGGTGGGATAAGGTGAAAGTGAGTGCCAGAGAGATGTATGCTAACCAAGGCTTACCTTCTATACCTTGGGATGAGTTCCGTAGGGCTATGAGAAAAGAGTTTGTACCAGACCATGTGAGAAGCAAGCTGAGGGAGGAGTTCGATGGGTTCAAGATAACATCTGACATGTCTGTGGCTGAGTACTATAAGCAGTTTAATGAGAAGTCTAAGTATGCTGAGGACATGGGATTGAGTGATGAGAATCGCGCCGAGGTTTGAGAGGGGTTGACCCCAGGATCATGGATAAGCTACTTGTAGGAGTCCTTGCGATGTTAAGGACGCTTATGAGAGAGCCGGGAGGGCCGAGAGGTTAGTGGAGATGGCTCGGAGAGGTCCGGTGTTGAGAAAAGAAAGGTTGAGAGTGAGGGTGGTGGCCAATCTAGTCATAAGAAAGGCAACCACAATCAAGCTAAGGGGTTTTCTTTTGGGTCGGGGTTTAGTGTTGGGGCTTCCTTCGGGCGTGGCCGTAGGGGTAGCGATAAGAATTTGGGGTATGACTTGCTTTGGGCGTGGCGGTGTCGCCACAAGAGACATGAGTGCACGAGTGTTCCCGGAGCTTTTCGGGGGACGGGTCGGGAAGTTATTCTCGGGGACCGGCACGAGTTATGCGAGCAATGCACCAAGTGGGTCATGGTCTAACCGAGGAGCCGAGCTATCGAGTGGAGGTAACCGCAACGGCGGTAATTCTTATCGAAACCAGCTACGAACAACAACAACAATCGGGGGGTCGGGTGCTAAGCCGGCCACATCACCAAGATCTTGTCGTGGAGGTGGACGAGAAGACCATGGAAAGTCGTGTTCATGATGGACAAGAAAGCAAATGAGGAGGATGCACATGTTATCACCGGTACCTTTCTTGTTAACGGTATTCATACCTTTGTTTTGTTTGATTCGGGGGCTTCCCAGTCGTTTGTATCATCGAGTCATGTTAAAAAGTTGGGTTTGAGAGTATATGAGTCTGTGAGTGAGAAAGTTTTCATACCTTTGGGAGAGTCTGTATCTTGTGGTAGGTTGTTTAGAGACGTGTCTATGATAGTTGGGCAAGTTGATTTACCTGTAGACTTGCTAGTGTTTCCTTTTAACGGTTTTGAGATGATAGTCGGGATGGATTGGCTGGGAAAGTATAAAGCTAAGATAGACTGTCATCAAAAGAAAGTGTCTTTGAGAGGGCCTAAGGGTGTTAGTGTGTCTTATCGTGGGTTTTTAGTCAAACCCAAAGTTAAGTTGATTGCAGCTATCACGTTGAAGTCTTATCTGAGGAAGGGATGTCCCTTGATCTTGTGCCATGTGAGAGATGACCGGATAGAGAGTCCGACGATTGACGAGATACCATGGTGGGAGAGTTTGCCGATGTTTTTCCCGACGAGATTCCGGGGTTGCCACCGAAGAGGGAGATAGATTTCACCGTTGAGTTGAAACCGGGGACGGGGCCAATCTCTAAGGCACCGTCACGGATGGGTCCTAAAGAGATGGAGGAGCTCGGGAAGCGATTAGATGATCGATAGAGAAGGGATACATTAGACCTAGTGTATCGCCGTGGGGAGCACCAGTCCTTTTCGTGAAGAAGAAGGATGGGAGTTTGAGGTTATGCATAGATTACAGAGAGAGCTCGAACCGAGTGACGGTGAAGAACAAGTATCCTTTGCCAAGGATAGATGACCTGTTTGATCAGTTGAGTGGTGCATCAGTCTTTTCCAAGATTGATTTGAGGTCGGGGTACCATCAGGTGAAGATTAGAGAGGTGGACATACCAAAGACAGCTTTCACGTCGAGGTATGGTCACTATGAGTATGTGGTGATGCCGTTTGGGTTATCTAATGCACCGGCCGTGTGTATGGATTTGATGAACAAAATCTTCAGACAGTTTTTGGACAAGTTTGTGGTGGTGTTCATCGATGACATCTTAGTCTACTCTAAGACTAAGGAAGAGCATGAGGAGCATCTGAGGATCGTGTTGCAGACGTTGAGGGACCATGAGTTGTATGCTAAACTGTCCAAGTGTGAGTTCTGGTTGGAGAAAGTTGCTTTTCTGGGGCATGTGATCTCTAAGGAGGGAGTAGCTGTGGATCCGGCAAAGATTGAGGCAGTGACAAAGTGGGAAGCACCAAAGAATGTCGCTGAGATTAGGAGTTTCTTCGGTTTAGCTGGATACTACAGACGGTTCGTGAAAGATTTCTCCAAGATAGCTGGACCTATGACAGCTTTGATGTGGAAAGAGAACAGGTTCCGTTGGGATGAGAGTTGTGAGAAAGCGTTCCAGACATTAAAGGAGCGTTTGACCACAGCTCCTATCTTAGTATTGCCTGAAGGGATCGAGAACTTTGAGGTTTATACAGATGCCTCAAAGAATGGGTCGGGATGTGTGTTGATGCAGAACGGTAAGGTGATTGCCTATGCTTCTAGGCAATTGAAGCCGTATTAGGAGAACTACCCTACGCATGATCTAGAGTTGGGGGCGGTGGTGTTTGCTCTCAAGATTTGGAGACATTACCTTTATGGGGCGACCTTTAAGGTATTTTCTGATCACAAGAGTCTCAAGTACATCTTCACTCAAAAGGAGTTGAACATGAGACAGAGGAGGTGGATGGAGCTGATTGGCGATTATGACATGGATATTATCTACCATGAAGGGAAAGCCAATGTCATTGCAGATGCTTTGAGTAGGAAGAGTGTACACTCCCTGTGTACCGCTCTATCTTTGATGAGGTTGAGAGATGAGGTGGGGAAGTTTGGGATACATATGATTCAGAGATGAGATGCTGTGGGAGATTTGACAAAGGATGCGCGGCTCGATCTTTATGATGATATTCGAGGTAAACAAGCTTTAGATCCTAAGATGGTTGAGTGGAGAGCTGGAGTAGAGAAAGGGACAGTGTCCCGATTTTCTATTCACACAGATGGTAGTTTGAGGTTTGATGGTAGGTGGTGTGTCCCTAATGATGAGGAGCTGAAAAAGACAATCATGACAGAGGCACATTGTACACCATATTCAAGACATCCAAAGGAGACAAGCTATACAAGGATTTGAAGAACACGTTTTGGTGGCCTGGGATGAAGAAGGAAACAGCTGAGTTTGTAGCCCGTTGTTTGACATGCCAGAGAGTTAAAGGGGAACAGCGACGACCACAAGGTAAGATTCAGTCTTTGGAGGTACCTTAGTGGAAGTGGGAATCCATTTCTATGGATTTTATCGTGGTTTTACCGAAGAGTCAACAGGGTAATAACATGATATGGGTGATAGTAGATCGACTGACCAAGTCAGCTCACTTTGTTCCAATGAAAGATACATGGACTAAAGCACAATTGGCTAGGGCTTATCGAAAGAATGTGCTTAAGTTACAAGGAGTCCCTAAGGACATAGTGTCTGACAGAGATGCGAGGTTTATATCACGGTTCTGAAAAGAGTTGCAGGAATCTTTGGGTACAACTTTGAAGATGAGTACAGCTTTTCATCCTGCGACAAACGGTCAGACTGAGAGAACAATCAAAACTCTTGAGGATATGTTACGAGCTTGTGTGATGGACTTTGGTGGTAGCTGGGAACAGAGGTTAGATTTGATAGAGTTTTCTTACAACAACAGCTACCACACTAGTATAGGCATGGCACCGTTTGAGGCGTTATATTGAAGGAGATGCAGGAGTCCGATTTGTTGGGACGACAGTGCTGAGGCAGTGGTTCTAGGACCAGAGATGGTGGAACAAATTAAGATGATCAGGGAACGCATGAGAGCAGCTCAGGATCGACAAAAGAGTTATGCAGATCTACATCGCCGGGATATAGAGTTTCAGGTTGGGGATAAGGTTCTTCTGAAAGTGTCTCCTATGCGTGGTGTTATGAGATTTGGGAAGAAAGGCAAGCTGAGTCAGAAGTTCATCGGTCCTTATGAGATCTTAGAACGAGTTGGGGAGGTTGCCTACCGTCTGGCTTTACCTGATGCTTTAGAGAGAGTGCATAATGTGTTTCATATATCGCAGCTGCGGAAGTATGTGAGTGACCCGTCACATGTGTTAGAGGCAGAGAGCATAGAACTAGATGAGTCTTTATCATATCTTGAGGTACCTAAGCAGATCCTTCACTGGAAGGTTAGGAAGACTAGGAGTGGTGAGACAGTGTTGCTTAAGATCCTTTGGTCTAACCACGAGACAGAGGAAGCTACATGGGAGGCAGAGGAGATCATGAGAGAGCGCTTCCCTTTCCTTTTTGATCAGGTATGTTTGGTTACGAGGACGTAACCTTGTTTCTTTTAGGGGGGTAGGAGATGATCGCAAAGAGTTTTTAAGAGTTTTTATACCCTTTTTACGTTGTGTCAGTATAGTTGTTGTTGTTGAGTCGGGTTGAGTTTGAGTTAGTAACAAGTTTTTATATTGAGTTTGTTTCGGCTGTTGAGTCGGGAGTGTGGTAGTGTGAGTCTTTGTGTTGTGTTAGTTTGAACTTCGGGGACGAAGTTCTTTTTAAGGAGGGAAGACTGTAATACTCCGTATTTATGAGTCTTGGGGTACTCTATCGAGTAGGCCTTACTCTGTCGAGTAAGGGAGTTTTGCGAAATAAAATAGTTTCTGACCTGTTGGGTACTCGATCGAGTAACTGCGATACTCGATCGAGTAGGGGGGTACTCGATCGAGTACCTGGGCTACTCGATCGAGTAGCCGGTTTACGGGGGTTGTTTTTTCGGGTTTTGTTAATTATGCGATTAAGGTATATAATGTTTTCGTCATTCATTCTAATTACTTTTCTAAAACCTAAATCACTGTGAGAAGAGAAACAAACTACGTTCATCACCTTAATCACATTCTTAACAAATCTCGGAGCTTGGAAGGTCGGATTTCACTTGTCTTTACACCGTTGTAATCCTTGCGTCGAGGGTAAGACCTTTATACCGTTTTTATTGTTTTTCGTCAAAGTTAGTTAAACCCTAATATTGGGAATTGGGGATTTTGTTGTGTTATGTGCATAGTAGTAATTATGTGCTTGTATAATTAGGAGGAGGATTCGTAGAGGAAGCTTTTTGACTTCAGCTGTGAGATCGTCTGACAATTGTGCTTTCCAAGTAGGGTTTTCCCTACTCAGTATTACTTACATGTGGTGTGGTGTTGTGCTGTAATTAGTATAATTGGTTGATTCAGACGATGTTGTGTTTGTGATTGTGATTGTTTGTCTGTGGTTCTCGAGATGCGTTCTCGGCTGAGTGGAGTCACTTGCAGGAGTGGCTTCACGCCCTAGTTTCGCCCTTCGTGGAACCCGCCACGGAAGGGGATGTGCACATTAATGGGACAGGGTTATCGCTCGGTATGATGAGCGGGGCTTAGGTGGGAACGGCTGCGGTCCCCCACTGGCAGGGCTGGTCCAGTGGACAGTCGGAGACGAAGATGGAGTGGAGTGCTTGATCATATATGATTGTTTGAGTTGTATTGGTTACTGTATTATTGATTATACCTCTTGTGTAAATAGTACTGACCCCGTTGAATGTTTTGAAAACCTGCGGTGATCCATTCGGGGATGGTGAGCAGATATTGAGCAGGTATGACATGAGTACTTTGGATAGCCGGGATTGCCACGATCGATGATGATAGAAGTCTTCCATTGTAGTTTAGCGCTTTTCATATACATTTCGATTAGTTCAAGAGAGATGTACCGTTTTGAGAACATGTATTAGTATTTGGTTTGGTTTTTGGATTGTAACCTTTCGCTAAAGTATTACTATTTAAATATCGTTTCGTTATTGTTTATTTGATCATCATTGCCTCGGGTAACCGATATGGTAACGTCCTTATACCTGAGTGGTCCTGGTAAGGCACTTGGAGTATGGGGGTGTTACACTCCCCCTTTACTCGGTCCAAACCGTGTCCAACACGGCTCAACTACCCGTGGTCTTACACGGTCCAACACCCGGTCCATATTATTTGTTTATTTTGTTTTTTCTTTTCTTTTTACGAAAATAACTATTATTTATTCACATCTTATAAATTATAAATTATTAATTAAAAATGCGGAGTATTACAGTAACACAATGCAATATCAACAAGAGCTAAGCACCAAGAAACAATTGGATCATGTTTTGAGTGCAAGGGTCAAAATCATTCGTTTTAAGATGAAATTTCAAAAGGTTTGGACAACATTTTAAGTTAAAATTTTGATTCAAGACGATACATGCCGTCACTAACAAAGTAAGTGGCCTCATTAATAAATTAAACTAAGTTTTCAAACACGAAAAAGAATTTGAAACTCAAACATGAACATCAGGGCTTCGAAAATTTTGGAATAAAATTTTCAAGTCGAAATTCTTATGTATGACAAGAGCTAGCAGTAACAACCAAGCTTTAGTCCTTGTAGACAATTAAACCAAGCAATAAACACAAAATTCAAATTGTTGTGATAGTAATGTGTTGTGTCGGTCTAAGAGGGTGATTTTATCACCCTCGTGTCTTTTAATATGGGTCTTTTATTACACTTTTCCTAGCAATTGACAATTGGTTATGTGGTGGTAACTTGTGCACTCTACCTCGGTTGGACACTTGATCTTAATGCACGGAACCCGAGAGGCAATAGAGCACCTTTCAAAGGTCAAGACAAGGCACGAGAGGATCACTTGTAACCCAAAAACCAGTTGGGAGAAGTAGGAATGAAGATTAGAAGAAATGAAGGCAATTGAAGAGGTCTAGCTCGTGGAAAATAGAAGTCCAAAAATGCGAGCCTGTGCGCGCACCTGCAAACAGGTGCGTCTTGCACTTATGCTTGTGCAAGAACAGATTCTTGCAGCACCGCTTTACGGGTTTTCTAATCTCCTCTTTGGGCTTCTTAATTGGAAATCTTTCTAGGTTTTCGTGAAGCCCTATATATACCCGAGAGTTTGAAGACCTAAAGCATTCACCTACCATCCTTTCATCTCATCTAATCTCATATTTAGGGTTCTAATCTTGTAATAATTTAGAGACAATTTCCATTCAAAGTTGTAATCTTTCCTTTGTTGTTGGGTTTATGAAGATTATGGAAGGCTAAATCCTTCTCTACTTGGTGTAATCTATTGCGAGCTTTCATCTTTATCATTGTATTGACTCCTTAATCTCTACTCTTTCATTTATTTCAATTTCTAAGTTTTAATGACATGATGAATGTTTTGTTGTGAGAAGTAATTACCCTTACCTCTTTAATGTTCATCTATTGCTTGTTTATTGCAAAGTTCCTTGCTTTTGTGATAACTTGTTGAAGCATCTCATGATTATTGATATCTTGGTTTAAAGTATCAACCTTTGTGAGTAGAAATTGATTATATCATTGGGTTTGTTGGTTTAAACATATCTTTGTGATATCCCATTTACTTTCCTCTTGGTTTTGTTCTTCATGCTCTTGGTTACAATTGCTACATGGTTTAATGTTAGAATTTGTAGTCTAAGTAGGATTATCATTGTTGGCTTAGATAGTGGTAATCACTTGCTTGAGGATTGTTGTTGGGTAAATGAAATTGGAGAGAAAAGAGTCTTGCTTTGAGAAAAGTTGGAACTTGTAGGATTATACCAAGTTCTCACCTCTTATAATTGTTACTTGCATACCAAGTGTTTGTTGCCTTGTTTCATAGGAAAAATCACATCTCCTTGATTTTGTTACTTGTTTTCTCCATGCAAATTCTTCATATATGTCTCTCTATTGTTGTTCATTGTTAATACTCATAGTTTGTGCATAGTCTTGTGCTTTGTCCATTTCCATATTTCTAAATTCAAGCTTTTAGTCTTAAATCCCTTCTCTTGGGTTCGACCCTTACTTCCCTTTACTACTATTCTTAATTGCATAGTGTAGAGTCGAGTTTGGTTTATAAATTGTTAATTTGATAGGTTAATTCTAGCATTTAACGACCTAGTCTCATTCTCTATCAAATTTGGCGCCGTTGCCGGGGAGGGGCAACATAGCTAAAGGCTTGATTGTTAGTTGCATGTTATTTATTTTTCTTCTCTTTGTTTTTGAAAGTAGTGGAAGTTCTAACTTGTGTGTGTAGTGCAAAGGTTTATGTATAGTTCTCCACACAACGGTGAATCAACCCCCGTTGAAGAGGACTCCTTTGGTGCATATTCGTGGTTATTTACCAATCCTTGGTACCAAAGAGCACGAAGGGAACATCGAGTAGAAGAATCAATTCCGGAAGAACCTATTGAAGTAAATCCGATTGAAAAGTATCCCGCTATGGCGAATGACACAAGAACCATCCGGGAGATACGAGCAAGGAATTATGATGAGCAACCCTTGTGTATCACCTATCCCCCTTTAGGAGCCAATGCAAATTTTGAACTCAAAGGCTTCTTTATTCATAACTTGCCTAAGTTCCATGGCCATGCGGGGAATGACCCAAACCGTCACCTTTCGGAATTCCACATGATGTGTGAAGGTGCCATTCCGAATGGGGTGACGGAGGATCAATTCAAACTACGGGCCTTCCCATTTTCTTTGTTGGATTCGGCCAAAGATTGGCTCTTTTATCTTGCTCCGGGATCTATAAGAACTTGGAAGGAAATGAAGGCGGCTTTCCTTGAGAAGTACTACCCCGATGCACGTCACAACCGTGCAAAGAAGGCCATTACTACAATAGAGCAAGACAAGGGGGAGACTATGTATGAGTATTGGGAGAGGTTCAAGAAGTTGGTAGCCCAATGCCCATACCATGGGTTGAGTGATGATGATCTCCTTGTGAACTTCTATGAAGGGTTAGGCCAAGATGATCAAAGAATGGTCAATTCCGCTACCGGAGGAGGTTTGGAGAATTTCTCCATAATGGATGCCAAGGAAATCATAGAGAGACTTCCCTCAACTACAAGGAACTATGGAAGAAGCCAAAGGGGAACAAGGAATACATATTCAATGGGAACTTCCTCCTCATCTACTCAAAATCTTGAGCAAAGTGTGAATGATTTAACTCACCTAGTGAAGAATATGTTGGTGAACAATCCAAACAAAGATGGGGGGGAAAAGGGAATCAAGTGGAGTGCAACTATTGCCAAGGTCCTAATTTGGAGGAAGCTTGCCCCATTATGATTGAAGAAGGAATTGGTGTGGAAAATGTAAGTGCAATGGGCCATGGGAATTACAATGCTAGGAATCCCTCCAGGGGAGGATATTACAACTATGATCCTAGTGGCAACAATTACAATGTTGGGAGTAGAGACAATCCTCGACTTGGTTGGGGTGGTGACACCTCAAAGAGTTTTGTGAATGGTCAATTCAACCACTTGAGGGACCAAAACTCCCGACAAGGTCAAGGCTCAAATTCTCAAGGAAATAGGAATGGGAATTTCAACAACCAAGGAAGAAACCAAAACCAAGGTCAATCATCCCAATTTGGCAATCAAGGTAACAACACCAATTCTCAAAAGTAACCAAGTGTTCAAGACTTGCTTAAAAACATTTTGCAAGAGCAAGTCAAAACAAACAAGAGGTTTGACAAGACTGAAGCCGACAAGGGTGTTAGTGATGCCAAGGTTTCCAACCTTGAGGTCCAACTTGGAAAATTGCTCAAGAACTTGCCAAGCAAAACCAAAGGAATTCCACTTCTATCCCCTCCACTACATTCCCTCCTAGAGAGAATGCTAGTGCTATGACATTGAGGAAGGGGAGAACTTTAGAATATCTTCCCAAGAAGAAGAGAAGGGGCAAGTCACAAGAAAGGGTTATTGAAATTGAAGAGCAAATTGAAGAAGAGCTTGTGGTTGAACAAGAGAAAGGGTCATCTTCAAAAGCAAATGAGGAAAAAGAAAAGAGTCCTTTGAGCATTGACAAAGGAAAGGAAGGAAGCACCAACACAAAGTATCAACTCAAAGAGATTGAAAAGGAATATGAACAGGAGGTACCATTTCCAAGTGCCCTCACAAATCCCAAGAAGTTTGATAAAGACTCTGATCTTTATGAAACTTGTAGGAAATGTGAGGTCAACATCCCTCTTTTTACTATCATCAAAACCGTTCCTAGGTATGCAAAGTTTCTCAAGGAACTTTTCACCCCTAAACGGAAGCCAAGGAAAGGAGTTGAAAGAGTCACGATTAGTAGGCATGTCTCGGCAATTTTCAAACAAAATCTTCCCAAAAAGTGCGATGATTCGGGCATGCTAACTATACCGTGCTCAATTGGAGGCAAAGCTTTTGCTATAGTTATGCTAGATTCGGGGTCCTCTATTAATGTCATGCCGTATTCCATTTATGAGACCTTAGAATTGCCTCCCTTGTCTAGGACCAATGTTGTGATACAATTGGCGGACCGCTCCACAATTCACCCCAAGGGCCTTGTAGAGGATGTGTTGGTAAAAGTTGATAAATTCATGTTTCCGGCCATTTTTATGTTTTGGATATGGAACCGGACTCTAAGGCTACACCCCTCTTGCTAGGGAGGCCTTTTATGAGAACATCCAAAACCAAACTTGACATGTATGATGGAACTTTGACCATGGAATTTGAAGGGAAAGTTTTAAAATATAATGTGTATGAGACGATGAAAAAAACCGATGATTTGAGTTTTTGTTACTTCCTTGACAAAATTGAACCTTTGGCAAATCGAGTTTACCAATTGAGTCATAGGGACCCACTTGAGGTGGCCCTCACTAACAATGTCGAGAAGGAAGGGTTGCGGTTTTTGTTGTCTCATGATGTGCAGGAAAATATAGAGGCATTGGAGAAGGAAGAGCCACTAGAAGAATCAAAGGAAGAAAAAGAAGTGAAAGAAATTGAGGAGGAAATGTCGAGCACAGGCGCAGCCTGCGCAATCCTGCGCAGACCCCCAGCGCAGCCTGCGCAAATCTCAGCTCCACTGAATCTTGTTTTTCTTCCTATTCTTACGACTACTCATCCAAATTCCTTCCCCTAGAGGCCTCCCTTGAAAGGCCCCTCCCATCCATCATAAAGCCACCTATCCCCAATCTAAAACCACTCCCCGACCACTTGAAGTACGTCTTTCTTGGGGCAAACAACACTCTACCTCTCATAATTTCAAACTAACTTGAGGGTGATCAAGAAAGGAGATTGGTGGATGTTTTGCACAAGTACAAGGAAGCTTTTGGGTGGAGCATTGCGGATCCAAAAGGGATAAGCCCAAGCGTTTGCATGCACAAGATCCGTTTAGAAGGGGAATCAAAGCTGGTTCGGCAACCACAAAGAAGATTAAACCCACCAATGATAGAGGTGGTAAAGGAAGAGATCATCAAACTACTCCAAATGGGAATCATCTACCCCATTAGCGACTCTCAATGGGTAAGTCTCAATCAATGTGTACCTAAAAAGGGTGGTGTGACGGTAATCGAGGGCAAAGAAGGATCTTTAATTCCCACCCGGATTCAAACTGGTTGGAGAGTTTGCATCGATTACCGCCGCCTAAATGCCGTGACTTTCAAAGATCATTTTCCTCTACCCTCCCAGTCCGCAAAGTTGGACCCATCATTCTTCAGTCGCGTGGACTGATTCATTTGGTCCATAAACACTTTTAGCCAGGATGAACGATCTAGTGTGGCACTAGGCATTGGGATTGCGTTATTTCCATCCATTTGTTGTAACAGTATTATTGATAATAAACGTGTTCTACACTGCGAAAGAAGAATAAAATAATAAGCATGTGCATCGTTTTAATTTTAAGTCTAATGAACTAATGTCATAACGCGAAGGCTCAAAAACATTTATA
Organism: Silene latifolia; assembly: GCF_048544455.1. Taxonomy (NCBI): domain Eukaryota; kingdom Viridiplantae; phylum Streptophyta; class Magnoliopsida; order Caryophyllales; family Caryophyllaceae; genus Silene; species Silene latifolia. Next base: position 547,408 of record NW_027413480.1, on the reverse strand, counting down.
CAATTGACCTCCCTCAAGAATTATATAAATGACCCCAAGACTCAATTCTCTGTAAATTGATAAGCTAACCTTTTAGCTAATTCTACCGTTAGAATTCTTGGTCGATAAATTTCTGTAAATTCTATCTTTAGTCCATCATAATCACGAGAAACTCTTCGGACTATGATGTTGAGGTAAACTAAGTCAACACAACTACTTACCCAACGTAGAAGGGGTCATATTAGGCCTACCGACGAAGAAGGGATTCATAGATGTTTGCCCTTATAAAGACTAATCTCAATTTCCGTTTTTTAGAGGAAGATCCCATCAACTTTATTTAAATTCATTTTAAGTGAACTATTATCTAGCATGCGAGAATGATTAAACTAAAGTGATGGCTTAAAGACTGTGACATCTGCATGTCCATGAAAACTAACATACAACCTATATGAGTCAATTTTCATGCATTTTAGTAGTAGATGGTTTGGTTTTAGGCGGAATATGATGCATAAACTAACATGTGAATGAAAAGCAATAAGAATGAAAAAAACGTAAAAAACAGTAAAAGTCCTAGTGTGGCCTATCCTATCAAAATGAACAATAAATACAAGTTTGGAATCCATCCTTGGACCCGAGAAGCTTGTCTTGATGTTCCATCTTGATCCATGTAGCGGGAGTGAGCTTCAATCTCCATCTTTAGTCTACTTTGAAATTACAATAAATAAAATTATATAATTGACCTATTAATTACATTCTAATTTCAAAAATCCAAAACTAAAATAAAGGAGATTCGAGATCTCATAATTACATAAGAAATCATGTTTCCTTCATTACGAAAACATAATTTGACTAAGGTCACACTAAGTATTACAAATTACAACCGATTGCAAAAATAAATACGTAAATAAAATTCATTCATCCGATTCATTCAACAAAATTTAAAAGCATCAACTAAAATAAATTAAACATACATAACACAATACATTAATTATGTTGATTAATTTATCCAAACCACCTATTTAAATTAAATTAAGTGACAATTCCGCAATTTAATCACATTAATTTCATTTCAATCCATATTAAACTTGTAATATGAATTCTATCCGTCAAAATTTTAAACTGCTTTAAAATAACTCGGTATCATTAAATTGTGAACCGATTCACAATAACTAATTGGGCAAAATAAAAAAAAATAAAAAAATCCAATTTTTAAATTGGTCTCGGCTAAAAGAAACAATTTTTTTTTCAGCTGTCACGGCTGAATTTAAAAAAAAAAACAGCCCCCTTCCCTTTTTTTTAATTCGGTAAATAGGAAAAACTTTCCATAAATTTTTTTTCTCTTTCTTTTTCGGCAAAAAGGCAATAGAAAAAACTTTCCTATTTTTTTTTCTCTTTTCTCGGTTTACCAAAAAGAAAACAAAAATAAAATAAATTTTTTTTTTCGGTAAACCCTAAAAAAACGGCCTCCTTTTTTTTTTCTTTTTGCGGCAATATGCCCTAAAACAAGATTTGATGACTAAATTGTTTACCTTTGCTATTAGAACATGATTAGCATATGAAATAATAAACATGATTAATTTATATGCCAAAAACTATATAGCAAAAACAATCTTTTTATCATAAACATGACGATTCCATTTAATTTTAACTTAATCTGCATTAAATCAAAAACTACCAATTCTTCATATGATAATTTTAACTGATTAAAACAATAATATGAAAAATAAAATGGAAAAATATCATCAAAGTAAAAGAAAAAAAACGGCAGAAGGGGAAAAAAACAAATCGGCACAATCAAATTGCCGAACCAAAAAAAAAAAAAACGAAACCCTAAAATTTTTTTTTTCGAATATCCTAATTGTTCATATACAAATTTATGAAAAATCATCAAGATAAAAATCGTAGCCTAGGGCTCTGATACCACTTGTGGGAAATAATCTGTATACTTCCCTTAATTTAGAAGGATTATAACGATTTAACAATGATGATTAAAGGTCATAAACAAAATACATAAACAAAGTATAAAGGATTTAGAATTAACCTTCGGTCCTAGCAAAATTGGCCTAAGAACAATATCAAAATTGATATTCGCCTATTAGTTGCACCCAAGACGATCTGAGATATGCCCTTTGATTATGCTAGAAATCGATCTAAAAATTTTCTGTAAAATTTAGTTGTTTTTGTGTTTTGTGATGAGAGAGAGGAGGCAAGGTCAAGAAAAAGCATTAGGGTCGAAATAATTCTCTACCTTTCTTTTTATACAGACCGAAACTTGGAGTCAATTAGGAAAGTAAAAACTCTCCTAATTTTCGGCCAAGTAAACCGAAATAAGGAGTGTATAATCCTTATTTTTGGTCTTTCCAAAAATATATAATATGTATTGAATTGTCATCTAGTGAGGATCGAACCCATGACCTCTTGGCTTGTGTACCCTCACTATTACCACTATGACACATTCAACTTGTTGATATTAAATACAACTGATTATATTTAATTACGAATTAACAGATTAATTCGTCCAAGCTAACATTATATATATTTAATTAAATATAACTTATTATATTTAATTTACGAATTGACAAGCATTGTCTCAACTAATATTATTTAATTTTCATTAAATAATTATCTCATCAACACATCGACTAACTTTTTAGTCATTTTGGGCATCAATGTGATTATATTTCTATAACCACATTTCTCAAACACATCCTATAGGTGTGACCTTTAGGGACCAGTTGATCACCGCCATCTGTATGATAATAACGTCAAACTTTCTAGCAAGTCAACCGTTATTAGGTAAATGTTAATCAACTGATTAAATATACGAAGTATACCCTTGTGAACCTGTAAGAGATTTACAAATGTTATCACACCAATTTGTGGAGGACACAAGCCCCAACATTGTCCATTTCCATATTTCTAAATTCAAGCTTTTAGTCTTAAATCCCTTCTCTTGGGTTCGACCCTTACTTCCCTTTACTACTATTCTTAATTTCATAGTGTAGAGTCGAGTTTGGTTTATAAATTGTTAATTTGATAGGTTAATTCTAGCATTTAACGACCTAGTCTCATTCTCTATCATGTTGACTCAAGAAAACACATATTTTCAAGTTCATATATATATATATATATATATATATATATATATAATTGGGGCAAAAATTCAATACAAAAGTTTACACTTGACATCATAAATTGTATAAAAAGGTGATTAATATCATGAATCAAACAAAGCATGCATTTAATTGACCAAATTTGGAGAAATTAGCTTAGATTTAAGCAAAATCAAATTGGAGAAGGAATAAGAGGAAAGAAAACATCACTTATACGATGAAATTAGCCAAGTTAAGGGAATAAATGAAGTACAAAACTTGAATCCGAACAATAAACATCTACAAAGGAATTTAGAAATAGTTTTAAATGACAAAAGAATGAAAATATAAAGTAAAATAAGGTAATAATACAATTTTAGCGAAATTCACAGCCCAGAAATTGGCACCCGGTCGAGTGCCTGTCCACTGGGTCAAGTGCCCTCTCTTCTCGGTCGAGTGACTCACTTCCAGAAATTTTCATGATTCTGGAAATTGGTCCACTCGATCGGGTGGTAGGGTTCACTCGATCGAGTGACTGGTCCTCGGTCGAGTACTAGCTCGCACTCGGCTGGGTGCCTCTCTATAGTCTTCAATTTCTGACTAAGGATTACTTCTTATACTAGCGACTACTTTACTAACAACTATTATAATAACATTAGTGAAATTCAAACATATATGCGATATTAACATGCCAAATGACGGGTCTAGTCCCCCTCACACACTAACTCGTAATAACCATTTTTCAAAACATGTTACACACATTGCTCTTTTTCATCCAAATTTTTTTTCACATATTAACATGTAGTAAATGAATAACTACATCATGCAAGAATCCAATCAATTGGCTACAATACACATGAAATTTAAGGCTTTAAACTCATCATATTCAAACACGTAACGCTCATACAAATAAATGCACTTCACATGAAACAATCCTCTACTCAAATCACATATGCCTCATTCAAGTGAACATTTTCATTCCATCATTTCAACTATCACATATTATCATATGCCAATGAAAGGTTATATCAGGCAAGAAAAGAAATCTATAAACTCACATCAACACATACAAAATCACGTCATGCGATGACTTGCCAACTTAAAATTGCACATAAGAAATAACACAACATTGCACTTCACATTTCCTGACCCATAACCACCCACGTAGTGACCAACCGAAACAATAGGTTCTAGTTTTAAATGAGGGATCCTTCTCACCCAAAACCGACCTCTTATTGTACTCATGTCGGGTTCATTTTATTAAAAACTCCTAGATTCATTTTGGTTCATTGGTTTAGGTTCCAAAATCTTCGCTCTGATACCACTTTGTAACACCCCCTTCTTACCCGGCCAAGGTAATTGGGAGATGTTACCATCTCGGTTTCCCGAGGCAGTAAATCGGAGATACAATTAACAAATGTTTATTATAAATAACAAGTTTAGTGATTATATAAATGTAAACAAATGAATAAAAGTGAACTATACAAATTACAAGTCGACTACCATCTATGTCATCTATGCTATGCTACTCGATTCGGATTCCAAGACATAGGCAAAATCCCGATCACGTCAACAAGCAAAACCTGTACTTAACCTGCTCCCCATATGATCGGAAATATCATTTGGACCGACACAGACCACCTCGGAAATAGGTGACAATTACAAAGACACACAACGTCAGTTTTAATAAATAAAGTGTGACACAACTCAAAGTGTGTGAGTATGCAACATGACTATAATATGAATGAGACACTATCAACCCCCACCACGGTAACAGGACATGCCCAGACATACCGACAACCACATTGGTACCGGGACATGCCTAGACATACCAATAACCACAAAAAAGTACCGGGACACACTCAGACGTACCGGGTCTAGAAGCCAACTGGATCCCCTGCCAGACGTTGTGTCTCAACCACACGAGTGATGTGAACATTATTTGCGCACATTTAGTCCCCTAATTGAGCCTATTTTGCATACTATTATAACATGCCATAGCCATTTTATCCGTCAAATGCTTTCTATTTTGCTTTCCTAGTGCATTTCGTATGTTTTGTAGGAAAGAAGATAATAAGGCGGAAATTCCCGTCTTTCGTGCATATTTGGAAGCTATTTGACGATGTTTGATGGACTAGTATGAAGAGGAAGCGAGAACTAAAGACCAATCCTACGAGAATAAAAATAAAGTGAAGGAAAAGATTCTGAGGCAGAACCCGAGCGGATTTGCAGGCAAGACGCCCGTCCAGAGTGACAATCCGAGCGTCCAAGCAACAAAGACGCTCGGATTCCTCTACTACAATCCGAGCGGATTTGCAGAAAGACGCCCGTGCACCCTTTCTAGAATCCGAGCGTCTTCCCTTCCTGGACGGACGGACCGCAACGTATTCAGCTGAGATGCTCATCCCTCCAAAAAGACTAGCATTTCCCTGCTTAAAACTCAAAAATGTAATTACTAATTTAGCCTTAGTTAACCTAATGAAGCTCTACTATATATACACCATTTGTAAATAATCATGGTATGGAGTTTTAGATTAGGTTAAGCCTCCACATTAGAAATTCCTCTTAGATTCAATTAGGAGTAGATTAGAATAGATTACTCTTAAATCTTTCCACAAATTACACATTAATCTCTCCTTAATTATTGTTCAAGTTTGTTACTTTTGGGTGATTGAAGATTATTGGGTTATTATTGGAGAATTGACAACCCTTCATCAATCAATCAAGTTTCTTCTATTATTCCTTGCTTTATTATTTGAATCATCTTAAGTTGGTATAATTCTTTTACCCTTTACTCTTTATTGTTTATTTCCTCATTCTTTTATCATGTTTACACTTGTTGTGATGATTGACACCATTAATGACATGTTTACCATGATAATAAGTGAGTAGTCTCTTAGCTAGGATTAGTGGGTAATTAGGGGAGATAAACATGGGATTATTCATGCTTAATCTAATATGTTTTCATAATTAAATTGCTTGCTTGTTGTGATGTCAACTTTATGCACATGTTATGTTTGATGAAATGCTAAGCCTATGAATCCTTGCATTTTTACCATCTCTTATCTACTCAACTCGACTTGTAAGATATAACCCAACCCGAGTCTTGTTAGACCATGCATAGAAGTTGAATAGGAGGAAAGTAAGTCGACTTGTAGGTGTTGTACAATCTAATCGATTCGGCTCCGGGACCCAACTCTTCCTATGAACCGTAAGACATAAACCAACTCGGTTCTTCCACAACATTAATTGCTTGCAACTTTGTAAACATGTTTGTATGATCAACACCATGAATCCCCTTTGACCCCATGATATCCTAGCACTTTTAATCATTTGTTTACACCCTTCCTTTCATTGTTTGCTTTACTTTATTGCTTGCATTAGTCTAGACACAACTACAAACCCAAACAAATTGTGACACTAGCATAAATTGAGATAGATAGACTTAGAACCCAAAGCACACCGTCCCATGGATCGACCTCGACTTACCACTAACTAGTTGTTTGTTGAGTATTATAAATGTGTTTTGATTGGGTGTACAACGACACGCCCACGTCAAAAATGGCGCCGTTGCCGGGGATGGTGCTATGTGATTAAGTTCTTACTTGTTTATCTATTTTGATTTTGCTCACCTTGAGGAACTCATTCTTCAAGGATCGTTCTTACCATTTTTGTGTAGTTTCCATGCTTGTAGTTGTTTCCTTGTCTTAGCTATGATGGCTCAAGACTTGACTTATGGAGTATGTGGTGGATCTTTTGAGTATGACTATGGGTATGGGGAGTTTGAGGAGCAAGTCAACACAAACCTACCTTACTACTCATACAATGAGAATCCTAACTACTACCCCAACTTTTCCCACCAAAATAACCACATCCAATATCCACAACAACCACCCGCCCAATACCCACTTCATAATGAGTTCCAATTGCCATAATACAACCACTTTCACACCTACCCACAACAAGAAGGTGAACCCATTCAAAATGTGATTCTCCAAATGATGGGAGATCAACAAAAATTCTTCAAACAAATGATAGAGGAGAGCCAAAAGAGGGACAATGTTCTTCAAGGCATTGTTGCCCAAGGTGAGGAATTGGAGATTCAAATCACCCAATTGAAAGAATCCCAAACAACCACTCCCCACCAATCCTTGGACATTGATCATGAATGTGAATTTGAAGTAGTAACTTTTGACATGAAAAATGAAGAATGGGAAGAGCCAATCTCCTTGAGCTCTTGTGAGTATGAAAGTGTTGTGTTTGATGAGGAAGATTTGAGGTTGAGTAAGCCAAATACTCTTAACCTTTGTGAGTATGAGGGTGTGTCTTTTGAAGTGAGTGTTGAGATGTTGGAGGAAGAAATAATGGAGAAGAATGAAGCCCCCATTTATGATTCGTATGGAGATAGCAACAATGATGATGAGCTCCACAGGTGGACTTGTAATATCACCTTGCTTGAGGAGCCTATCCTTGAGACATTTGAGATACCCTATCATGAAGAAAAACGTCCTTCCCCTATTCCTCATAAAGACTACTTGACACCTATCATGGAGCCAATGATCATTGAAGAGGATATGGTGGACCTTCTTCAAAAGGCCAAAGCATCGTACAAAAGCTACTTGGTGAAAAAGCTCAAAGAGAAACTTGCTCGTGAAGCTACTTGTGGAAGCTTGGCACCCACAATGACAACTTCTAAAGAACTCGATCATCAATACCATGAGAATTCTCCTTCTACTCTTGAAGGATTGACAAATTTAAATCCTATCATCATCAAAATTGAAGAAAAAGTTGGTGAGTGGAAGTCTACGGATGAAAAAGAACCATACTTCATACCTAGTGTTGACAAGAATCATGGGCTTGTTTATTGGAAGCATTGGGAAAGCTCTAGTGCCGAGGACAAAGCGAAAGAAAGAACATATGACAAGCTCCCTTGGCCAAATTTCATGTTCAAATGGAGCAACCCATACTTGTGTTTATTTGGAGCTTGTTCACAAGCTTTTGATCTCCTATTAAGAGCTTTGAGCTCTATGGACAAGAACTTCTACAATTTGAACTAGTTTGGTGGAGTCCTATCTTAAACCACCAATTGTAAGATATTTCTTGGATTCCTTACTTTGTATAATATTGTACATTTTTGCATTTGTATTTGATTTCTTGCATGAGAGTAGTGAGAGAGAGTCTTCTTACATTTTTATTGAGCAAATTTCAGAAAAAGATAAGGAGGAATAACAAATCGGTGAAAGGGTATGACTGTGCAAGGAAAATAAAGAAAAAGAAGAAAAGAAGCCAAAGACGGCCGTCCCGAGGCCTGGACGCCCGTCCAGGGCCCTCATCGCATTACTGTTTAGCACTGTCTTAGAATCTGAGCGGATTGAGCACAAGACGCCTGTCTTCTCTTCAAGACGCTCGTATTCTCCACGGGACGCCCGTCTTGGAAGACACCTGAGATAAAGTTTTGAAACTGCCAGGAAATCCGAGCGGATTTTTGAGAAGCCGCCCGTCCCGAGTAAGACGCCCGTCCTAAAAACAAGACGCTCGTCTTCGCATGCTCAGTTTTTGCTTTGAGGTTCTGTCTCAAAATCCGCGCGGATTTAGAGGAAGACGCTCGGCTTCTACAAGCTAAAGACGCCCGTCCCGCAACAAAGACGCTCGGATTGGGGTCTTTTTCTCGAACAATCCGGCCGGGCCCCACCCTTATCCGCTCGGCTTCCCCTCTTATTCTATAAAATCACCCCCTTTCTCCCTCATTTCTTCACCTTATCTAACCCTAAAACACTCATCTTCATCCTCAAAAACACTCCCCTCACATCAAAAGCCAACAAAAACCCCATTTCCTCAACCTCAAGATGATGAACCTCAAGGGCAAGGCTAAGAAGTTTTTTGAATCCACCGGAAGGAAACGCAAGGGATCATCCTCTTCAACCCCGCGAGAGGTAGTGCCACCAAGGAACTTCCGTCCCATCATAAGAGGAGGAATAAAGCAACTTGAGTACTTCCAAGAGGTGCTCTTCGAATCCGATGCCCACCGCAAGAACTTTGTCAAATTGCTAGGTAAGAACTATGAACCCACTCAATTCATAGATACTAAGGTGTTGGAAGTCCTTGGGATAAGGTACCACACCAAGATGTTCTTTGATGTCTTAGGGATTGGAAAACTTTTCCATGCCCATGAGGAGACGTACCTTAGTCTCACCCTGGAATTTTTGAGTAGCCTTCGCATTGTCACGAACACTCGAACAAATGTGGGCATGGAGTTTAGGTTGTGCAACCTAGACCATAGACTTACACTTGATCAATTTGCCCTCATTTTCGGTCTTGAAATGCCCACCAACTATACCGAAAAAACTGCTGATTTCGATGTGGATCTACTTTGGAGGGCTATTTCCGGGAGGAATTTTACCGGTTTAAAGCAATGCTATACCTTCGCCATCCAACATCCGGTGATTCGGATCACCGAGCGCTTTATGGCCGGTACCATCAATGGGAGGTACGAACAAGATAGGTGTACTCTCATTGATTTAACTTTTCTTGAGTCCTATTTGAATGTTCGGGGGATAAGGCGCTATAACTTCAACACCCCCCTTGAGATACTTACAAGGTTTCATGATTTTGCTCAAGGGACCACCCAACTCAAGACCTTCGTAATGGGAGGTCTAATTACTATTTTGGCCAACTACCTTTGCCCCGGGTTCAACTCCCAAGGGATTTATACTCCTCTTGAGGGGAGTACTTTAATTGATGAACACGCCGTCTTCACCCACCACCGGTGGTGTAACTACACTCAAGAAGGGCGTGTAGAATGGCTCACAAAAAGGTGCACCTCCATCATCCTTGAGGGTTGGAATATACTGGGCACCGACCCAAGATTGAGCCCATATTCTCCTCCACCAAGCTACCTCCTTGATATCCAAATCCTCGACAACCCCCCTCAAAGGGAAGAGCCGCCCCGCCAACAAAAAGTACTTCGTGGGGTACCGGCAAGGCCCACTCGCCCACCTTCCTATGTGTCTATCCCATCATACCCTACTCCTTATACCCAATTCCAACCAGAAATCCCCAATACCCCGGGCATTAATGATTTGATGAAACTCATGAATAGAGTGGACCTCGGGGTACATGAAGGGAGGGTCGACAACTACTTGGCCCTTTATCCCCAATAATATAACATGGCTCAACAAGGGTATATTGACCCCAATGGTCCTAAGCCCTCTTGGGCCCAACCGCAACATTTGTTCCCTAATCAAGGGGACCAAGCTTGGAATCTCGGTGGTGGAGGGTACTCGGGCCAAGGAGGAGGGCATGACCAAGGAGGGTTTGACCAAGGAGGATACTGGGGCCAAGCAGGAAGATATGACCAAGCCGGGAGTTCTCACCGGTATGGTTACCCCCAAGATGAGGAGGATGACGAATGAAAGAGGCCTACCTCATCACCTCTATTTGTATGATACTCCTCTCTCCCTCTCTCTTTTGTATATACATTGCATTTAGTGAAGCTTTCGCATGCATTTGTATCATATTTCATTTGCATTAGCTAGTTCATATAGTATAAGTTGCATTGTAATATATCTCACATGATTCATGTAGTTAGTTGCATATAGACTAGAATTCATGCATTGTTAGTAATGGCCAAACCTATTCATTTCTACACTAGAGATAGTGTTTAAATCGGTTTGGGGAGGTTTGATCATAGGTGACCATAGTTTAATAGAAATCATGCATCATATAGTATAGTTTAGATTGTATTCATTTGTTATATATGTCATATAGAATTGCATTTAGCTAGAGCATGCATTCATTCATATCATATCATTGCATTTGTACTTCAATTTCCATAAAATCAAAAAAATCCAAAAACATTTTTTTTTCTTTTTTATTCCTACTCCTACATGTACATTGAGGACAATGTCCAAAATAAAGTGGGGGATGGGAATTTATATTCCAAAAATGCATAAAAATTGAAAATTTTCAAAAAATCACAAAAGTATGTCTTTTAATTTCATAAGACAAAAACCCATAAAAATTTGAAAATTTCAAAAACCCAAAAACAAGTTCGTTTCCTTTGTAGTGTAGACTTGTATATATTGTTGTATATATTGTATTTGTTCTATCCTTGTTCACATTGATTTACTACGCCACATCCGAGACATGAGGATATTGAAGACCGCATGGTATGATCTTTCCAATCTCCTTTTTCCTCTTTATGTTAATGACTATGAGGCTTTATTTTGATTGATGCGGTACAACAATGTGAATTTGGGACTTGCATTTAGTTTATATGGCATATTAGTTGGTAGAATCATTTGCATTAGGTTGTATATATATTAGTTGCATCATGGCATGTAGTTTTCATGTTAGAAAAATTTTGCGAAACCGTCTACTTGGGAAGCTTGAGAAGTGTATATAGGCCCTAGTAGATGCTTTTTCTTCTTAAGACTTTGCTTGTTAGAATACTTGTAAAACACCCTAGGATGTGTCATGCTAGTATCCTTTGACCCATGGATTAAGGCCTAGTCAAGAGTACCTTGTGGTATGATAACTCCTTGGCTACCGTTTATTCCAAGGTGACCCTTGAAACCATGAAACCATCATTCATCCATGTTCTACCACATTTTTGTCATCAAAGGGAATGGGCATAAAAATTGTTCAAATTTGAGTTCAAGAAAAGAAAAGAAAAGAAAAAGTTTGCAAAATGCATCAAAAGAAAAGAGGAGTAACAAAAATGAAAACTCCTATGCTTCAAATATAAGCCACCCTTGTAACTAATTGGGGTGACTTTGAAAATGTTCAAAAAGAAATGCAAAGAAAAGTTGAAAATTGTCAAGTGTTGAAAATGACAAACATGAAAAGAAATGGCAAAAGAAAGTGTTCTCAAATGTCATATGCCACAAGAAATTGGGGGGAAAAACAACAACAAAAGCAAACTCCCAAATGAAACTCAAATTCTATTGACCCCTTTATCCATCGTATCCATTTTTGTACATGGTAGAGAGGGGACGACCCTTCTTCTTGTCTAGGCAAGAGGGGGAATTCCGCGATCCTCCAGTGTTTCTAACACCATAGGGAGTTGATGTGACCATAATTAGCGCATATTTAGCCCCCGAATTAGCCTTGTTCCCATGCTTTTTAGTGCATATTTGGGTCATTTCTTATCTTTAGTTCTTTGTTTTGCATATTCTTTGAGATTTTGATCCCTTGGTAGGAAAGGAGTAAGAATCTTGCATTTTCATGGCAAAACGAGACTAAATTGATCGAATTCAATGACCAAGCATCAAGGAGAGACAAGATTAGAAGGCCTTTGTACATATTATAATAGAAGAGCAATGTTGAGAAAGGATCCTTGAGTCCCCAAGGAAATCCCCAAGGAATTTATGAAGAAAAGGGAAGAAAAGAAGAAGATATGTTGCTGAGTGACAATCCGAGCGGATTGTCACCAATCCGTCCGTCCCGCAGCTGCAGAATCCGTGCGGCTTTGCACCATTCCGCTCGGATTCCACCTCCACAATCCGACCGGATTCCCTTGAATCCGCTCGGATTCCAACGCCATATTCCACCCGTCCCGACCTTATTCCGCCCGGATTCCAGCACAGCACGATTTCCTCTTCTCCAAGCTACAAATAAAGAAGCCCTTCTCTCGAAAAATACCGGCTCCTCCTTGCTCAATCTAAAAAGTGTAATTACTAGTTTAGCCCTTAGTTAACCCTAATGCATCCTCCCTAATTTCCACTATAAATACCCCATTAGTCTAATTAGAGGAGCATGTTCTTCTTATCAATAATTAGAGTAGTTAATATCAATCAAATCTCTCTTTAGTTTTGTAATCAACAATTAATCAAGTTCTAATACAAGTTTTATTTCCTTAATCTCTCTTTTGTTCATCCTTTAATTTGGGTAATTGAAGATTATTTGGGTTATTATTGGGAGATTGACAACCTCTCAATCAAGCATTCAAGTACTTCTTTTATCTTTGCTTTATTATTGGAATCATTAGTAGGTATAATTCTCTTAATCCCTTTTTAATTATTGTTAATTACTTTCATTTATTCATCATGTTTCGTATTTTTGGTATGATTGACAACCTTGCTAGCATGATCAACATGATAATGAGTGAATAGTCTCTTAGCTAGGGTTAATGGGTGATTAGGGGAAACCAACATGGGGAATGATTCATGCTTAAATTAATATGCTTTCATGTTTTATTTTCTTGCTTGTTTTGATCTCAACTCATGCACATGTTATATTTTATGAAATGCTAAGCCTATGAATCCTTGCATTTACCACCATCACCTATCTTTTCAATGAGACTTGTAAGACATAACCCAACTCGAGTCTCATTAGACCATGCATGTTGTTGAGTAGGGAAGATTAAGTCGACTTGTAGGTGTTGTACAATCTAATCGATTCGGCTCCGGGACCCAAACTTTCCTAGGATTGTAAGATATAACCCAACTCAATCCATCACAACAATAATTGCTTGCTTATAATTTGAGAACATGTTTGTATGATCATGTCCCATGATTCCCCTATGATCCCATGACACCCTAGTGCTTTTAATCATTTGTTTACACCCCTTTTTAATTCATCTTGCTAGTTTATTTTCATTGCTATTTTAGTTTAGTGACCTTCTACATCAACCCAATTTGTGACACCCCTTAGACATCACTAGTTGCAATAGAAATCTCATTTCAATACCCGTCCCTTGGGATCCGACCTTTACTTGCCTCTTTACTAATTGTAGAGTTGTTTGTGAAGCTATAAATTGTGTTTTGATTCGACCGTGACCCAACGACCACATCTTAATTTGTGAACACGAAACGGACTCGCATCAAAAATGGCGCCGTTGCCGGGGACGGTGTTTACTTGATTTAGATTTCCTTTTATTGTTATTAGTTGTGTCTTTCTTCGCCTTGGGGAAATAAAACTCCTCAAGGTTTGCTCTAATCGTTTTCAAGTTGTTTGATATTTTGCGAGATGGATTTCATAGATTGTTTTGTAGAGGACCACTTGAGTATCCCTTACTTCAAGGATCCCATGCAAGCATTGGAAGCCTTGGAAGCAAGTGAGGCTAAGAGCATGTATTGGGAGTTGGAGGTGGATCTCTTTGAGGCCGCTCTAGCTAACAAGGAACTTACTCGTGCACAATCCGAATTAGTGCATAATATTCTAGTGGAAGCATGTCAACCCATAGAGGATGAGCAATCCATCCTAGAGGATATTTTACAAGCTCAAGAGCAAGAGGAACCCATCATGGGATTTGAATATGATGAGGTTGATGAAAGTGAAGTTGAGTATGCTATGAGAATGGAATGTCTAATGGAGATGGAGCAAATTCTCAATGAAACTCCAAAGGAGGAAAGTAAGGTACAAACTCCTACTTTGAAACCCCTTCCCCCAAATTTGAAATATGCTTACCTTGATGAATCAAAGACCAAACCCGTGATAGTTAATGATAGACTTGATGATGACCAATTGGGAAAGTTGCTTGATATGTTGAAACAACATGAGAAGGCTATAGGTTATAGTCTAGATGACCTTAAGGGGATAAGTCCCAACTTTTGCATGCATAGAATTCATCTAGAGGAAGACCATAGACCTACCATTCAACCCCAAAGAAGATTGAACCCCCACATGCAAGAAGTTGTCAAAGGAGAAGTCATGAAACTACTTGATGCGGGAATCATATATCCCATATCGGATTCTTTGTGAGTTAGCCCCGTCCAAGTGGTACCTAAGAAAGGAGGTACCACGGTAGTGACAAATGAAAAGAATGAATTATTACCCATAAGAATGATCACCGGTTGGCGTATGTGCATTGACTATCGGAAATTAAACTCCGCAACAAGAAAAGATCACTTCCCCTTACCATTCATTGACCAAATGCTTGAGAGGTTAGCCTCCAACAAATTCTTTTGTTACCTTGACGGGTATTCGGGATTCTTCCAAATCCCTATACACCCGGATGACCAACATAAGACCACTTTCACATGCCCTTATGGCACTTTTGCATATAGGAGGATGCCTTTTGGATTATGTAATGCCCCCGCCACCTTCCAAAGATGCATGATGAGTGTCTTCTCCGATTACTTAGAGACCATAATGGAAGTTTTTATGGATGATTTTAGTGTTTATGGAAAGGACTTTGACTCATGTTTGCATAATCTTTCTCTTGTGTTGCAAAAGTGTGAAGATGTTAGCCTTGTTTTAAATTGGGAAAAGTGTCACTTCATGGTCAATGAAGGAATTGTTTTGGGTCATTTGATTTCGGAAAAGGGCATCGAGGTCGATAAAGCTAAAGTTGAGGTGATAGAGAAACTCCCACCTCCCGTGAATGTTAGAGGGGTGAGAAGTTTTCTCGGTCACGTGGGTTTTTATCGTCGTTTCATAAAGGATTTTTCGAAAATAGCAAAACCCCTCACTCAACTTTTGCTTAAAGATGCCCAATTCCAATTTACTGACGAGTGTGTTGAAGCTTTTAATAGAATCAAAGAAGCATTAATCTCGGCACCAATCATTCAACCCCCGAATTGGGAGTTACCTTTCGAGATTATGTGTGATGCTAGCAACTACGTCGTTGGAGCGGTTCTTGGCCAACGGGTAGGGAGAGCTCTTCACGCCATCTATTACATAAGCAAGACCCTCGACCCCTCTCAAGTGAATTATGATACAACCGAAAAGGAGCTTCTTGCCATTGTTTATGCTTTGGATAAATTCCGTTCCTACTTGCTTGGATCCAAGGTGATTGTATTTTCGGATCACCGTGCTCTCCGACATCTCTTGATAAAGAAGGAGGCAAAACCAAGATTGTTGAGATGGATTTTGCTTCTTCAATAATTTGACTTGGAAATAAGAGACAAGAAAGGAGCCGAGAATGTAGTGGCGGATCACTTGTCAAGGATCCGGTTTCATGATGAAAATGGAGAAACCCCGATCAATGACTCATTTCCCGATGATATTTTGATGGCTATTCAAACTCAACTTGAAAGGCACATCACTCCATGGTTTGCCGATTATGCCAATTATATTGTTGGAAAAGTGCTCCCTCCAAATTTGAACCACAACCAAAGGAAGAGATTCCTATTCGAAGTGAAGAGGTAATTTTGGGATGACCCAAACCTCTACAAGGAGTGTAGTGATGGGCTCTACCGGAGATGCATCCCTCAATGAGAAATCCAAGGAATCTTGGAAGGATGTCATTCATCACCCTACGGTGGGCACCATGGAGCAAGGAGAACCGTTGCAAAAATTCTCCAATCGGGCTTCTATTGGCCTACAATGTTTCAAGATACAAGAGAATTCATCATTCATTGCGATGCTTGTCAAAGAACGGGGAATATATCTTGGAGGAACGAAATGCCACAAAGGGGCATTCTAGAGGTAGAGATCTTCGATGTTTGGGGAATCGACTACCAAGGGCCCTTTGTGACATCCAATGGGAATAAGTACATCCTTGTGGCCGTAGATTATGTTTCAAAGTGAGTGGAGGCAATTGCCACCCCAAATGATGATGCAAAAACGGTCACCAAGCTTTTCAAGAAGATAATTTTCCCAAGATTTGGAGTTCCTAGAGCGATCATTAGTGATGGAGGAACGCATTTCCATGAGAAGAAGCTTGCATCCCTTTTGACCAAATATGGTGTTCAATATCGAACCGGCTTGGGATATCATCCTCAAACAAGCGGTCAAGTGGAAATTTCAAATAGAGAGATCAAGCAAATCCTTGAAAAAGTTGTGAACAAGACTCGGAAAGATTGGAGCACAAAGCTTGATGATGCTCTTTGGGCTTATAGGACGGCCTATAAGACTCCCATAGGAGCCTCCCCCTACAAGCTTGTCTATGGAAAAGCATGTCATTTGCCAATCGAATTGGAGTACAAAGCTTATTGGGCAATCCGAGCACTTAATCTTGATCTCAAATTGAGCGGTCAAAGGAGGATGATTCAAATCCAAGAGTTGGAGGAATTCCGACTACAATCCTATGAGAATGCAAAGATTTACAAAGAAAGAACAAAATTGCTTCATGATAAAAGAATTAGACAAAAGGCCTTGCACAAGGGAGACAAAGTCCTTCTATTCAATTCCCGCTACCGACTCTTTCCGGGAAAATTGAACTCTAGATGGATGGGTCCCTATGTGATAACCGAAGTTGGAAAATATGGAGATTTCGAACTCAAGGCGGAAGATGGAAGCAAGTTTAAGGTAAATGGTCAAAGGTTGAAGCCATACTATGAAGGAGCGTTTGTTGGAGAGGTCGAGGCTACCTACCTCGGGCCTCCTCCCCCTTGAAAGGACCATCTAAGGGAGAGTTTGGTGGAGTCCTCCCTAAACCACCACTTGTAAATATACTAACCCTCTAACTTGTATTTATTGCATTTGTTTTAATAAAAGCATGAACTCTTTTCATGAGCGTAAGTAAGGGAGGGTTACTAATGAATTTTGAATGAAGGAAGGAACAAATTCTCAAGTGTGGGGACGCATCTAAGAGAGGAGAAGAAGTCAAAACTCGCAGGCTGAATCCGTGCGGATTCCCGAATCCGGCCGTCTTCTTGCCGGAATCCGGGCGTTTAGAGGAGAAATCATCCGTTCACTACGCTGAAAATTTGAAGATTTTTTGACCGAGGTTGAATCCAAGCGTCCAACGAGGAAAAACGCCCGTCTTATAGAATCCGGCCGGATTTGAAGAAAGACGCCCGTCTTTCTACCTGTGCATTTCAAAGAAAATCTCTGTAGAAGAATCCGTCCGTCTTCAGAAGAAGACGCCCGTCCCATCATAAAAGAATCCGAGCGTCTCATGCTCGGGACGCCCGTCTCTGAAGCATCAAATTCTGGAAATTCTCGCTGTGACAGAATCCGGGCGTATTGCCCAGAATCCGCCCGTCCCGAGGAGCACGAATCCGAGCGTCTTCAGCTCGAATCCGCTCGTCTTCTCACGGTGTTTTGACCCGACTTTTTCCTAATTAAAATACACCCTACCACACATACAGTGACACATCACTACTCCTTCCAATTGCACTATAAAACCCACCTTCTTATGACTCCCATACATATCCAAATCACTCTCTTTACCCACAAAATCAAAAAGCCCCAATTTTCTAGGGTTTCCAACACTAAATCAACAAGGAACATCCTTACCCTTTCACAAATCAAAATAACCCAACAAAAGAATCAAGAATGGCACCAAGGAGATCCTCTTTTAGGAGTACAAGAAGACCAAGGATGATGGAAAGTTCTTCTACCTCCCATCTCAACACCATTAGAAGGGAACATGAAGAGATTGTAGATCTCACAAGGCTTGATGATTTCTCAAATGTGGAATTCCTCAATGATGTGCAGAGATTAGTCTTCCACCGGCTTCTAAGTAAGAATATTCTTCCCACTAAATTTTTATGTCATGCTACCTTGAGAAAACTTGGGATCTTTCACCAAGTGGAAGCTCTCTTTGAGGTTTTTGGTCTTTCAACCCTTTTTCGCATGTATGAACCAACCTATCGGTCCCTTGTGCTTGAATTCTTGAGCTTTTTGAAGATTACAACCTTGAACAAAGTGATATGCATAGAGTTTAGGTTGGAGAATGTTTCTAGGATGATGACCCTTGTGGAATTCGCAAATGTGTTTGGACTTGATGTTTCGCCTACCCGAACATCGAAACCCAAAAAGTATAGTGTTGCACCTTTGTGGAGGGCAATGACGGGCCGGGATTTCATTCTTACCAAGGAATGTCTTGCTTTTCATATCCAAAACCCGATCTTGAGGCTTACATATCGATTTCTTTCGGGTACTCTCTTCGCCCGCCGAGATCCGGCCATCGTGAACCAATTAGACCTTGTGTTTATGGAATCATACCTCAACATTCAAGGGAGAGATGGGTATCACTTCAATGCACCTCTAGTTTTGCTAGAGAAATGGGCAAAGTTTAGAAATGGGGACGATGACGGAATGAAGCACATAGTGAATGGAGGACTCATAACTAGACTTGCAAAGCACTTCAACCGAAGGTTCAATGAGAACAATGAGTACACTCCACTTACGGGGGGCACGAGAATTAATGAAGATCTCCTTCTCGTCCAACACCATTGGATAACCCTTGAGGGGGTCGATAAGCGGATAAAGTGGTTGACAAAAGGAAGCGATCCGATTTATCTCCCAATGACCGATCTACCACGGATCTCCCCAAGAAGAGGAAACTTGTCCCCAATGCCCTCCTACCTCATCCCAAGTCAAACAAAGCAAGCACCACCACCCCAAAATCCACCACCACAACAACAAGAACAACAAATCCAAAATGAGAAGATAAAAGTGCCTCCCTACCCCTTTCCCTACCAACCGTATAACCATCCAAATCCCTTCATCCTCCCCCGTGACGACTTCGTCACGGGAATTTTGCAAGATTTACACTACCGTCAATACGAGACCTCCGTGGACACTTACTATGCTCTTTACCCCCAATACCATGAGATGGTTCAAAAAGGACGAATTAGTGAGGAAGGAGCTTTCCCCTCATGGGCTCAAATGGATTTGCTCTTCCCCAACTCGGAGAAGGCTAATGAAGGGGCGAACGGTTGCCAAGAGGAGGAGAGTGGCAATTCTTGTGGAGGTGACACGGTGAAGCTTGAGAGTGAGGAAGACGAATTCATGGACCCAAGTTTGAGTGATGCTTCAAAGGATATTTGGGATAGCGATATAGAGGGAGATGATGCCGATGTCTAGAAGACTACTTCATCACTAGGTGGAGCGGGCAAGAGGCACCCACCTAAGTTCAAGTGAAGTTTTCTCATCTCTCCTCTTTATCTTTCAATGTTTCATGAAAAGAAGTTTGTGTCTTGTTACCCTGTATTTTATTTAATTTTGATCATTGTTGGAGTAGTCCTAGCCCCATAGAGGACTCACACCTCGGTACCATTGAGGTGTTCTCATTTTATTGTTCCCATTTTCAAAATCCAAAATGACAAATTAGTTTCATGCATTGCATAGTGTGTGCATGAACTACACCCATCCTTGGACATTAGAAATATTGTCTCACTCGGTTTGGGGAAGTTAATGCATACACAACGGGAGGTAATCTAAATTATCCTCTCCGTCATAACAAAAACCATGCATCATGTAGTGTAGCTTAGTATAGATTGCATTTAGTGTAGAAATCATGCATCATCTTTGCATAATTTCCATCATTTTGGCCATTGAGGACAATGCCCATATTAGTGTGGGGATGGGAATTCTAACATTTAACTCTTATTCAAAAATCCAAAAAAATTGAAAAATTTCAAAAATCATAAAAATTTGAAAATTGAAAACCCAAAAACATGTTTATTTCCTTTTGTAGTCTTGTATATATTGTCTTGTATATATTGTGTTTGTTCTACCCTTATTCACATTGATTGACTACGCCACATCCGAGATATGAGGATATTGAAGACCGCATGGTATGATCTTTCCAATCTCCTTTTTCCTCTTTATGTTAATGACTATGTGGCTTTATTTTGATTGATGCGGTATAACAATGTGAACTTAGGCTTGCATTTAGTTTATATGTCATATTAGTTAATAGAATCACTTGCATTAGGATGTTTATATTAGTTGCATCATGGCATGTAGTTGCATGTTAGAAATGTTTTGAAAAATGCCAATTTAGGAACTTTGACAAGAGCAACTAAGCCATTACAAATACTTGTTCAACTTAAGACTTTGCCTACTAGAATGGTTGTAAAACACCCTAGATAGTGTCATACTAGTGTCTTTTGACCCATGACCCAAGGCCTAGTCAAGGGTTTGCATGTGAGTCACCTATCCAACCCCGTGATGCGATGTGGACTTGGTTAACTTGTCTAGGTGACCTTGTTTGACCTTGTGGTAAGGCAACCCAAAAATATTTTCTATCAATAAGCTTGAAGTGCTCATTTCAAAGAAGTTTTGTCATGTGGAAGTAATGTAATGCCAAGGAAACCTCAAATGTTATGAATTGTTGAAAGTTGAGAAATTTAAGTTGTTTTGATGGAGGCGTACCACTTCGATGTGCTTTGGTGCGGGATCCATTGAATTGGGCCCCCATACGGTTGTGAATTCGGCCGCCCAGAGACAGAGTGACTATCACCCCAAAAAGCTATTGTCTAGAGGTTAACCGGTTGCCTAATAAGCGACTGGCGAAAGCAAAGGACACTAGCCCGGAAGGGACAAACCCCATCTTAAATTTTTGAAATGTGAAAGTGAAATGAGGACAATTTTGAATACTAGTCATATCCACCCGTTGTGAATAAAGATTTGAGCATTTCATTCCCAAAAAGCCTTTTGTCAAGCCACTTGGTCGAGCTTGGGACGATCCATGACCTTTACTTTTGTAGAGAATTCGAGACTTGTCATGTCATATGCTACTAGCATCATAGGGATCATCATTCCACCACCATCCGATCGCTCTTGACGAAAGCATTTGGAAATTGAGGACGAAAGTAGTCTAGTTTAACACCAGTTGGAGGTGATTTGGTGCCATCCTCTTAGCCTTAGTAATTTGTTGAACTAGTATTTGTGAAGGATTACATGCTCTTAAATTTGTTCCTCCTTAGTGCTTCCGCCACTTGATGAGGAAGTGGCTATTCTTTTTGTAGATGCATCCATTATGTGATTTTGTGTGCTTAATGTTTGGATGTGTCGCCATTTTGGCAAGACCCACCTTGCCTTGCAAGAAGGCATCCTACCTCATGGTTGTCTTGTTGTGAGTTGAAGGGGCGGAGTGAGACCCGCTAATTGTCTCATATCGGCTATATTATTAGGATAGGTTAGTATTGGTCCTAGTCTTTGTCACCTCTTTACTCGGGACGAGCAAAGGTTCGGTTTGGGGATATTTGATGTGACCATAATTAGCGCATATTTAGCCCCCGAATTAGCCTTGTTCCCATGCTTTTTAGTGCATATTTGGGTCATTTCTTATCTTTAGTTCTTTGTTTTGCATATTCTTTGAGATTTTGATCCCTTGGTAGGAAAGGAGTAAGAATCTTGCATTTTCATGGCAAAACGAGACTAAATTGATCGAATTCAATGACCAAGCATCAAGGAGAGACAAGATTAGAAGGCCTTTGTACATATTATAATAGAAGAGCAATGTTGAGAAAGGATCCTTGAGTCCCCAAGGAAATCCCCAAGGAATTTATGAAGAAAAGGGAAGAAAAGAAGAAGATATGTTCTTTGAGTGACAATCCGAGCGGATTGTCACCAATCCGTCCGTCCCGCAGCTGCAGAATCCGTGCGGCTTTGCACCATTCCGCTCGGATTCCACCTCCACAATCCGACCGGATTCCCTTGAATCCGCTCGGATTCCAACGCCAGATTCCGCCCGTCCCGACCTTATTCCGCCCGGATTCCAGCACAGCACGATTTCCTCTTCTCCAAGCTACAAAGAAAGAAGCCCTTCTCTCGAAAAATACCGGCTCCTCCTTGCTCAATCTAAAAAGTGTAATTACTAGTTTAGCCCTTAGTTAACCCTAATGCATCCTCCCTAATTTCCACTATAAATACCCCATTAGTCTAATTAGAGGAGCATGTTCTTCTTATCAATAATTAGAGTAGTTAATATCAATCAAATCTCTCTTTAGTTTTGTAATCAACAATTAATCAAGTTCTAATACAAGTTTTATTTCCTTAATCTCTCTTTTGTTCATCCTTTAATTTGGGTAATTGAAGATTATTTGGGTTATTATTGGGAGATTGACAACCTCTCAATCAAGCATTCAAGTACTTCTTTTATCTTTGCTTTATTATTGGAATCATTAGTAGGTATAATTCTCTTAATCCCTTTTTAATTATTGTTAATTACTTTCATTTATTCATCATGTTTCGTATTGTTGGTATGATTGACAACCTTGCTAGCATGATCAACATGATAATGAGTGAGTAGTCTCTTAGCTAGGGTTAATAGGTGATTAGGGGAAACCAACATGGGGAATGATTCATGCTTAAATTAATATGCTTTCATGTTTTATTTGCTTGCTTGTTTTGATCTCAACTCATGCACATGTTATATTTGATGAAATGCTAAGCCTATGAATCCTTGCATTTACCACCATCACCTATCTTTTCAATGAGACTTGTAAGACATAACCCAACTCGAGTCTCATTAGACCATACATGTTGTTGAGTAGGGAAGATTAAGTCGACTTGTAGGTGTTGTACAATCTAATCGATTCGGCTCCGGGACCCAAACTTTCCTAGGATTGTAAGATATAACCCAACTCAATCCATCACAACAATAATTGCTTGCTTATAATTTGAGAACATGTTTGTATGATCATGTCCCATGATTCCCCTATGATCCCATGACACCCTAGTGCTTTTAATCATTTGCTTACACCCCATTTTAATTCATCTTGCTAGTTTATTTTCATTGCTATTTTAGTTTAGTGACCTTCTACATCAACCCAATTTGTGACACCCCTTAGACATCACTAGTTACAATAGAAATCTCATTTCAATACCCGTCCCTTGGGATCTGACCTTTACTTGCCTCTTTACTAATTGTAGAGTTGTTTGTGAAGCTATAAATTGTGTTTTGATTCGACCGTGACCCAACGACCACATCTTAATTTGTGAACACGAAACGAACTCGCATCAGGAGTCTACTCTCGACAAAAGCATTTAACGATTGAGGAAAAAGGTACCCTAGCTTGACACAACTTGGAGATGATTTATTGGTATCCTTATAGGCTTAGTAGTTTGAAGAAATTGCATCTATGAAGGAGTGTGTACCCTTGAATTGCTTCCCCTTTAGATAATTTCCGCCGCTTAGATGAGGAAAGTGGCTATTCATTTTTGTCGATGCATCCATTACTTGTTTTGCGTGCTTAATGTTTGGATGTGTCGCCATTTTGGCAAGACCCACCTTGCCTTGCAAGAAGGCATCCTACCTCATGGTTGTCTTGTTGAGAGTTGAAGGGGCAGAGTGAGACCCGCTAATTGTCTCACATCGGCTATATTATTAGGATAGTTTAAATAAAGGTCTAATTTTTGTCACCTCTTTACTCGGGACGAGAAAAGGTTCGGTTTGGGAATATTTGATGTGAACATTATTAGCGCACATTTAGTCCCCTAATTGAGCCTATTTTGCATACTATTATAACATGCCATAGCCATTTTATCCGTCAAATGCTTTCTATTTTGCTTTCCTAGTGCATTTCGTATGTTTTGTAGGAAAGAAGAGAATGAGGCGGAAATTCCCGTCTTTCGTGCATATTTGGAAGCTATTTGACGATGTTTGATGGACTAGTATGAACAGGAAGCGAGAACTAAAGACCAATCCTACGAGAATAAAAAGAAAGTGAAGGAAAAGATTCTGAGGCAGAACCCGAGCGGGTTTGCAGGCAAGACGCCCGTCCAGAGTGACAATCCGAGCGTCCAAGCAACAAAGACGCTCGGATTCCTCTACTACAATCCGAGCGGATTTGCAGAAAGACGCTCGTGCACCCTTTCTAGAATCCGAGCGTCTTCCCTTCCTGGACGGACGGACCGCAACATATTCAGCCGAGATGCTCATCCCTCCAAAAAGACTAGCATTTCCCTGCTTAAAACTCAAAAATGTAATTACTAATTTAGCCTTAGTTAACCTAATGAAGCTCTACTATATATACCTCATTTGTAAATAATCATGGTATGGAGTTTTAGATTAGGTTAAGCCTCCACATTAGAAATTCCTCTTAGATTCAATTAGGAGTAGATTAGAATAGATTACTCTTTAATCTTTCCACAAATTACACATTAATCTCTCCTTAATTATTGTTCAAGTTTGTTACTTTTGGGTGATTAAAGATTATTGGGTTATTATTGGAGGATTGACAACCCTTCATCAATCAATCAAGTTTATTCTATTATTCCTTGCTTTATTATTTGAATCATCTTAAGTTGGTATAATTCTTTTACCCTTTACTCTTTATTGTTTATTTCCTCATTCTCTTATCATGTTTACACTTGTTGTGATGATTGACACCATTAATGACATGTTTACCATGATAATAAGTGAGTAGTCTCTTAGCTAGGATTAGTGGGTAATTAGGGGAGATAAACATGGGATTATTCATGTTTAATCTAATATGTTTTCATAATTAAATTGCTTGTTTGTTGTGATGTCAACTTTGCACATGTTATGTTTGATGAAATGCTAAGCCTATGAATCCTTGCATTTTTACCATCTCTTATCTACTCAACTCGACTTGTAAGATATAACCCAACTCGAGTCTTGTTAGACCATGCATAGAAGTTGAATAGGAGGAAAGTAAGTCGACTTGTAGGTGTTGTACAATCTAATCGATTCGGCTCCGGGACCCAACTCTTCCTATAAACCGTAAGACATAAACCAACTAGGTTCCTCCACAACATTCATTGCTTGCAACTTTGTAAACATGTTTGTATGATCAACACCAGGAATCCCCTTTAACCCCATGATATCCTAGCACTTTTAATCATTTGTTTACACCCTTCCTTTCGTTGTTTGCTTTACTTTATTGCTTGCATTAGTCTAGACACAACTACAAACCCAAACAAATTGTGACACTAGAATAAATTGAGATAGATAGACTTAGAACCCAAAGCACACCGTCCCATGGATCGACCTCGACTTACCACTAACTAGTTGTTTGTTGAGTATTATAAATGTGTTTTGATTGGGTGTACAACGACACGCCCACGTCAACGAGTCCCTCCGTAACTCAAGCCATTAATGTGCACATCCCTCTTAGAGTGGAAACCTCCAAGAGGCGACACAAGCGTACGAAGGTCTCCCAACCGCCTTACGTCTCCATAACAACAAGTAACCCACCATGTCCTCCGACATACAAGACAATAAAATAAATACAAGATACCGTATAACATGTCAGATACCGACTCATTCAATGCAATTAACCAATGTCATGTTATAACGCAATGACCATTAAAATATGACTCACATGACCTTTCAGATATATTAAAACTGAGTAGGATTAACATACCTTTTAGCAAACTCCGTAAGCAATCCGGCTAATCATAATCTTCCACAAAAACCATCACCTAAATATAATAATTAAATATATTTAATTACTAACTAATCTAATTAAATTTAATATGAATTTGATTAATTAAATAAAACCTGTTACAAAACTACCCAAAACTAGCCACAAGACTCGGTCCATACTACCACCCTACCCCACCGTGTACCACATTATCCTAGCCACCACAGCCACCCTATTCACGGCCTGCCCAACCACCGTCACCACCACCAATGGTCGTACCCAACCACCACTACACAACCGTGACTACAACAACAACACACACACACCCAACACAAACCCCTCTAAAGAGCCACCCTAATGCCACAAACAACGTGGCCACCACCACCACGGTGGTCATGGCACCACACCACACCCAACACCGCCACACAAGTCCAACAACCACCACCAACAACCACAGCAACCAACGACAACATCAATATACAACAACAACAACAACAAACACAACATGACACCTTCCAAAACAGCCCGTTTTTCCACCGCCTACGGCCACCCTAACCACCACCTAAGACCACCATCGTGCTCTCCTCACAACCCCCAACAACCATCGCCCAAAGCCTCCCCAATTCGGTCACGGTTTAAGGGTCAAAAACTTGTCTTAATACAGTCACATAACAACAACTAAACCATGTTATAACTCGGTCAAACGCGATTTGGGTGGTCAACGGGGTCAAGGGGCTGGTTAACCGTGGTCTATTGCGGGTCGAGGTCGAGGCGGGTTAATTAAAATAATATATAAACTAGTGTAAGACGGTTTTACCTTACGGTCCCGAGACGGAGCCAAAATCTCCACTTTCTCTTCCTTTTTCTCTCTTCCTCTCATCTCTCATGTTTTGGTGGATTTTGTTGGGATTTTGCGTGGATAAGATGATTAGTGGATAAGGTGGAGTATGTAAGGTGGGTGGAAGTTTCTAGCAACCGTCACAATTACTACTGTCTCGAGTTAATTATTATCGCATATTATTATTAGCAATATTATTATTATTATCATTATTATTATTATATTATTCTGTCTCATACATAATTCGTATAAAATACAATATACTATTGTTTAAATAATTATAAAATACGGGGTATTATAGCCTCTTCCTGGGCCAATTTTCTCCTAGTTTTCAGAATCTTTCCGGATTTCTTTCCTAATCCCACTTTTATCTAAATTCCTCCACGTGATTAGTATAAATAGAGGCCTTCGCCTCACATATTTCTCGTGCGAGTGTCTGCGCTTCTCTTCTCCCTTTCCATTCTAAGACCACGCTCTTGCTTTTCAACGCCTATGTCCTTGCTCTACGCGACCACGTAAGCTCAGATCATTCTGAGTACCAGTCGCATTTCATAGACCGACCAATTTGACCACTCCACCTAATAAATCTAAACAAACTATTTTAAATCCTTTGTAAGGGCACTTTCATTCATACATCGAGTCGAGCAATCACTAAATGACAAGTAAGTCAATCTCGTTTCGTCAAACATGTAAGTCTGAGGGTATAAATCCCAATTTTATTTATATTATTTTCTGTATATATAACATGTGTAAGGATTTATGTAATAAGTATGCTAAAACCGTCTTTAAAATCATCTTTTTAAAACCTTTTGGCAGAAACAGCAAAGACCTGACGTGGGGAAGAATCGGATCAACTGATGCGCCTCCTGGGAAAGCTGCAGCATCTACTGCGCCTGTTCCAGAGGTTGCCCTCAGTTGCTTCACTTCTTCTTCTTCCTCGGGTTTTCGCATATTTCGCCTTTTATCTTCTCTCTTCGTTCTTTTCCTCTTACTTCGTCTAGTAACTTTCAAATTAGTTTTTATTACCTAATATTATCAAATATTTTTCGACATAAATCCCTAATAATCAATATTTGTGGGTTTTCGTCATTTATTCAAACCCGGGTTTAAAGGATTCGATTTCTCCATATTGAGTCGTTTGAATTCGTCTTTGTACATGGTTTTAGTTTGTTTTCCCGTGTTGATTTCAACCTTCACCTTCTTTAGTTTCATTCAAACTTTCGATCTTTGTAAATCTGACATCGTAAACCACCGTAATTCTTAAACCGTTGTATAATTCGTTTTAATTCATTTTTTATTCGCTTATGACGATCTTCAGTACATATAACATGCTAAACCACTTCCATTCGAGTTATACACTAATAATCAATGTAAATTAACCTATGAAAACTAACGAATAACGAGTCTGACTTTCACAGTCAGAGTCCAACTCAAGAACATTTGCATAAACTGATGCGCCTCTTCCAGAGGACGCATCTGTGATACGCCTGTTCTGGGTTGGTTTCTGCCTTTGAACTCTTCTCGTCTTGACGTAGGTTTTCTAATTAGGATTCTAATCGACTATTATCCTTATTATCACCTCTAATTCGACACATCTTAATATTACAATTTCAATTATTTTATCTCTCTCAATTTATTTTACTCCTTTTATTTTGTTTATTTTCTTTTATTTCTAAAACTCTTTTGGGCATGTTATGGTGCAAATTCAAATATCAATTGTAATTTATTTCTTATTTCTTTGTAATATTATGTATATTATCTTGTATGATTTATTTATCTGACTTTTTCACATGTAAGTCAACTTAAATTCCAACTTTGACCCCTATTTGTCTACTAACTTGTTTGTCTACCGACATAGTCTAATTTCACATGCTAGGATTAATCCGTGTTTATTGCATACAACTGACAACATATCGAATATAAATAACTTCCCCGATCATTAGTAGAGGCCGCTATCGAGGCGGGCATAATTAGGTGTTCAAATAAAAGAACTTCCTAATACGTACCCTCACCCCCTTACTCAGGATCTCTGTGAAGATCCGTGTTCATTGGCATCACGAGAGTCATTTTGGACATAGAATGCTAAGGGTAACAAATTTCTTAGTGTTCATGTCACTACTTTGTGTCTTGACATGGTGCAAAGTATTCGAACGGTTCCAATTTTCCATAAAAATTGGTGGCGACTCCACAAATGTAGGCTTGTCAAACCTTTCACCAGTTTCAATGCCTTAAAAATCGGTAACGGCCCATGACGTGATTTGACTCGCGTCGGAGTTCCTTGGGAGAAATGTCACCGTCTCAAAACCAACGTGCAGGTGGCTGTTTTCACAGTTTGGCGACTCCGCTGGGGATGATACACTTAGACTAAGTCTAGTGCTACCTAGGGTGAAACTTGAACAAGGTTAGAAAATAGTTTATATGAGACAGTTGTCCGTTTTCATGACTCGACCTTCTTAGGTCGTTTTAGCTAGCCCTCCTAGGCTTTTAACCCAACCAATTCGACCAATCGTCCCATCTGGACGGTGCAAATTCCTACTTGTGCCCAAAGATGGATAGCGATTGACGTCAACCATACCACGATGCTTACTCATATTTGTATCAAGAGCTTTCACTACTCGAGCGAATAGACTAGGAACCGACCCGACTCATGTTTGGCACGGACCTCTCCACAGACCAAGGTATGATAGCTTGGTATGGCAACCCACCTTTTAAGCCAAAACCCTTCTAAAAGCACTCAGCATACCATTATAATGCATGTCTGTATGTATGTATGTGTTATGTATCTTCCGAGTCAATCACTATTCTAAATATCACATTTTTAAACCAAATAATGTCAAAATCTCTGTAAATAACTGTGGACATGGGCCACCTGCGGCGCGCCACGGAAGCGCTTTGAATAAGCGTGCATTTGTGGAGTCGCCACCAATTTTTATAGGAAATTGGAACCGTTCGAATACCTCGTGTCATGTCAAGATACAAAGTAGTGACATGAACACTAAGAACTCGTTACCCTTAGCATTCTATGTCTAGAATGACTCTCGTGGATGCCAATGAACACGGATGTTCACAGAGATTTGGAGTAAGGGGTGAGGGTACGTATTAGGAAACTCTTTTACTGAACACCTAATCCCGCCCGCCTTGATAGCGGCCTCTACTAATGATTAGGGAAATCGTTCGTATTTGATATGTTATTGATTGTATGCATGCAATGCAATATCCAACATTTTAAACCTAACATGTGAGATTAGACTATGTCGGTGAACAAATAGTTTAGACAATTAATCATGTCGAATAGGGATTTAGGATTGATTACATGTGAAGAACAAATAAATAAACCATACATAATAAATAAATACGATAATTAAATAACGATAATTAAAATTACAATGAATTACAATGAATACTTGATTTACGTCAAAAATACACTCAAGATGGAAATTTGAAGAAAAGAGAGAAAAATTAAAGTTTAGAAATTAAAATGACAAAGTAGGTCAGATTAAGGGTGATATTACGATAGTAGTTAATTAATTACGTAATTAAAGATTAGGTCAAAGCGAGAACGGAAGTTCAGAGACAGAACTCATCTCAGAACAGGCGCAGCATCTGCTGCGTCCCTTAGAAGAGGCGCACCTGTTCCTACGTCTGTTCTTGGGCGGAGCTCTGGCTGTGAAGTCAAAACCGCGGGTAGTTAGCGTTCTTTGGTATGTTTTACGATTGATTATCGACATTAAACTCAAGTGAAAGTGATTTAACATATTTATTACATATGGAACCGTCATAAAAGTGACAAACACGAATCAAAACGATTTGAAACGGGTTAAAAACGAATTAATAACGAATTAGGTTTATTTACAATGGAGGAACGAACTTTGAAAGAATTGATAAACTGAAAATAAACAATGGAAAATATGTACAAAAGACGAATTCCAGAGACTTGACATGGACAAATCGAGCCTCTAAATTCCGAGTTTGATTTAATGACGAAAACCCGCAAATATCGAGTTATAAGGGATTTAAGTCGAGAATAAAGCGTGATTATTGAAAGGAGAACATTAAAACATGGTTTGTGTACTGAAGAAAGAAAGAAAATAAGAAAATAAAACGAAAAGAACAAAACCACAGAGACCCGAGGAAGAAGAAGAAGAAGAGCAGGAGCAGCGGCAGCCTCTGGAAGAGGCGCAGCAGGTGCTGCGACCCTTCGAAGAGGCGCAGTTGCTGCTGCGTTTCTTCTCGATGTCTGGTATTCATAAAAACAGTTTTGAAAAGAGGTTTTTAAATGCGGTTTTGAATGTTTTTTTGACGTGAATCTTACATTAATTGAATACAAAAATAAAATACAATAAAAAGACGGGATTTACACCTTCAGACTTACATGTTTGACGAAACGAGATTAACTAAGCTAACGTTTAGTGATTGCTCGACTCGAATGTATATAGAAAGTGCCCTCGTTGGAGGATTTTAGATTAATTGATTGATGTGCAGTGGCAAATTGGTCGGTCATACAATGTGACTGGGACTCGGAATGATCTGAGCTTACGTGGTCGATTGATCAAGCATGTAGGTGTCAAAAGCATAGAGCACGGTCTAGAATGCAAAGAGAGAAGAGAAGGGCGAACACTCGTGTGAAAAATATAGAGACCGAAGGTCTCTATTTATACTAAAAAATGTGTAGAGTTTTGGAATGACTCAAACTTTGGAAAGAAATCACGGAAATATTCTGTGAATAGTGAAAATAGACTGGAGAAGAGGTGCAGCAGCTGCTGCAGTCCTTCCAAGAGGCGTAGCACCTCCTGCGTCATTTCCCCAGAGGTTTCCTCCTACGGAAGAAAGATTTCTGCGTTTCTATTATGGAATTGCGGTAGATCTCTACTTCCTTATTCCGTAAAATATGATTTATGGATGATATTTTACCAAAAGATATAAAATTAAATTGTGGAATAAATATCCGGAATATTCTAGAACATTCCGACTCGGCATTTTAA
The DNA here is from genome assembly GCF_048544455.1 of Silene latifolia. NCBI lineage: Eukaryota > Viridiplantae > Streptophyta > Magnoliopsida > Caryophyllales > Caryophyllaceae > Silene > Silene latifolia. The sequence goes on along the minus strand of NW_027413480.1, from coordinate 515,562 downwards.
ACGGTTTCTTAGAAAATGAAGCGGTTTTTGACCCGGACTCCAAATGAACTCTAATTACTGTCAAAATGACCGTATCGGTGCGTAGATGACGACCAAGGGGTAGACACAAGTATTTGAACTATCACCTGACGATAAACTTACGGACTGTTATAAATCATTTCGTGTACCAAACATGCGGCCCAATCATCACTGGGTGGTTGGCGGAAGGTGTAGAAATGAGGTATCTACAGAGCCCCCACTTTGAGTGAGGCTTGGACAAGGCAAAAGTCAAAGTATAGCCATCAGGTCAATCGAAGATTACAACCTGACGACTATGGCAACGTGAGGCGGCTCAAGGGGTCTGAGCCAAGGACCTGTCGTCGGGAACATTTTAGAGTATGTCAATTTCCGGGGAGGGTCATTTAAAGTCCATTAGACTACGTAAGGAAGCTCACCAGCCATAAGAAGAAACCATAGCTGAGAATTCTTTCTCGAGATGTTTCCGGAGCTAAGGATAAGACCTAAAGATATGTAAGGATTTTGCTAGAGTGTGGGACCCTAAAGAGCTAGGTGTATGAACCTGGGGAGTTTGGGAACCTAAAGAGCTAGGTGTATGAACCTAAAAGGATAGTTGGTATGAGAACTTCTGGAGAACGACACCTTTGCCAAACTCCGTGAGGAAACAACAATATTGAGGGTAGCAAGACGTCGTTAGAAACTGCTGAGGAATCTTCTTGCGTCGATCTCAAGCGGACTCTTGTTGGGGAACATATTGATGATTAGAAACATCTTGATCGTCATGGAAGAAACCTTGAGTGAGCAATACTGTAAAATACTACTGCGTTAGGGAAAATATGGATGACTTTGTCTGGATTGAGTCATTCCTGGGAAATCTGCTTGTATCTGCTTTCAAACAAACTCCATCTCTCGAGAAGTGCATCGGCTGTCATGAACTCTCGCGGGGATAATAAATGTATCGATGAAGGTGTGTCTTAAACACCGTCAAAGAAAATGAAGAGGCTTGACTGATAGTGGCGCGTCCTAAGCACCGCTGGAAATCCGCTCGTTGTTGCAAGCAAAATCCCGATAATAACAGTTGAGCTTGCGAACCGGGTTCAACAAAAAATCCTTACTGGGAGATACAACATCGTGACGGTTTTGCAGTCCGTTTAGAAAAATACGGGTCCGGACAAAAAGGAAATGCCCAAAAGAACCAAATATATGATATAAGGTGTCGGAGAAGAGGCGCACACAACTTGGGCTTACAAATAACAAACTTATAACGAACTTTCAAAATTTGAGCTGGGAAGACGCCGGGGAATAGGCGCAGCAAGAGCTGCAGCATTTGGAAAGGGCGCAACAGATGCTGCGTCATTTCTTGGGTTTGTCCCTGTCTGGGTAAAAACCCGACTAAAACCGTGTGTTATTCATAATAACAAAACACAAATTCTTTCAAAAACTCTCTCAAATTCCAACCAAAATTCGTCAAAAATTGATCAATTCATGCCATTAATCATGACTAATCGAGGTATGTATCACATTCTTCCTTTTAATTCTCGTTTTTTATTGAATTAGGGCCGAAAAATTAGGGTTCCCTCTCCCTTAATGTCGAAAAAATAGGGGTTTTGTCTCTAATGAATTTGTTTGATGAAATTGACATTAGATATTGATAATTGGAAATGTTAGGAACATAACCATGTATTCTTTTTGAATTTTCGTCAAGTATTGAGCATTTGAGTGAAAATGAGACGGTTTCTCAGCTGTTTCGAAAATCGCTATAAAAATGCCTTTAGAATTGTCCATTTTTTATGAAACTTGGTGTTTTGGAACCCTTGTGTAATGGTTAACCTTGCCATCATGTCGCATTTTTGATTTGTGACAACTCTTTCAGGACACTTTTCTAGGCATAATCGTTATTATAGCGAAATGCTGCCGAATTTCTGACTCAAACCCGCAACCAGGCTTGACCTTAGACTTGACTTTCCCCAACCTATCATATGAGTAGTTGCGTTTTGAAAGCAATGGCCAAAGATGGCGAGAAAAGCCGCTTTTAGGGCTTCAAAATGCCTGAAATGACCTCACCGAGGCTTGTCGTGGCTTGACACGGCCAGTTTTACCTTGATTTTGCAGGTGACATACCTTCTACGTCGGGGAGGGCTCCCATGGACGTAGAATTCGACCCTTATCTTGCTCTCGTATGGGGTGAGAGGCAGGAGGAGATCGAGGAGGAGGCAGGAGAGGTCCCAAGGAGGGCCAACGGGGGACGAGCGGGTCCCCAGCTTGTAGGTGCACTCGAGTGGGCCGCGAAATGGGATGGTAGACATCTCATTTGGGTGGTAGAGAGTCACCTATCTTACAGGACGGTGAGGAGTCTGGTAAGTTTCGAACTTGTCATTTCCTACTACCTTTCCTATTTGTTTGTCGTTTCATTTCTCATTTGTTTTTATGCTAAAGATAGATTTGTTTTGAATTGATACAGAAGGCTGGGAATATGAGGTCCTTTTCTGGCTACTCGACGATGATGGATGCCTTCGAGAGACTGTCGGAGGAGGAGAAGGCCATCATCGAGTTGGGAGCCTTCGGGGCTTTGGCGGGAGCTTAGAGGGCGGTCAGGGAAATGAAGATTCGGGCTAACCTTAGCCTGATTCGAGCTTTCCTTGATCGGTACTGGGACACAACCTCGATTTCCATATGCCTTTTGGAGAGGTCAGGGTCACTTTGGAGGACTATGGTATGATCTCGGGTCTGCCGTGTGGAGAGAAGGCTTTGGTGTGGTCGTCAACGGCCATGAGAGTGGACTCGGCCGAGGCGAGGAGGATGATCGGCTGGAACCTAGCGGCAGGTGCTGTCAGCGTTCCCGGGTTGGTTCCGAGTTCTTACGTCAGGGACTACTTTGCGGGTAGTGCCCCGGCGACGGTGATGATGAATGGGAGGAAGGTGGCTCCTCCTCCTTGTACTGTGGAGCAAAGGGCCCGCTTGTGGTTGTGGTGGTTCTTGTCTTCGATTTACCTCGGAGACAAGGGGGAGAGGCTGGCGACGAAGCTTCTTCCCTTTCTGTCTGACTTTAGTGGCCTGGGTCGGTGGGACTGGGTTACTCCTGGCTTTGCGGTCCTCACTCGCTACATGAGGGCCATGGTACGTCCAGAGCTGATGGAGAAGGGGACTTCTCCTGCTAATGTCGGTCCTGGACTCTTGTTGGAGGTATGAACCTTTATTTGCATTTATGAAAGATCATTATTTCTTTCTTTATTTCTATTGAATTATGAAAGATCATTATCGTAGAAGAATAAATGATTATTTTGTCTACATGCGTGGGCGTACTCATACTTCCCAGCTTCGCGCCCAAGAGGACGGAGCTTGAGCCGAGGGCGTACTCTGTCGAGAGGGACTGGGTGGTGTGCCTTAAGAAGAGTGATCGCTCTTCTTACGATGTTTGTTGGAGGGGCGTGAATGCCCTGAAGTTAGACGACGTAAGTGCCTTCGATCCTTATCTGGTTACTTTTCTTTTCCTTCTTTTATTTAGGAATGATCATATGAATGACCCCCCTCCCGCTTAGAGCCGATCATAGGAATGACCTTTTGTTTGCTTATTTTAGTGGGTGCCTAGACCTTGGGAGGACTATCATGAGGCTCCAGCTTTCGTGGCCGAGGTCCTTCATCCTAGGAGCTCGAGTCGGCTCTTGCTGAGGACGCCCATGGAACCTGTGTGGTACTTGGGCGAGTGTTTGACTCGGCAGTGCTTTCATGGCACCTTCACGGTTCCCATCGATCCTCCATGGACGATGTTTAGGGAGCCTTCTGACGCTGAGAGAGAGGGTGACTTGGCTAACACGAGTGGTGACACCCTCCTTCTTCCTGGCGAGGAGTACTCCGAGTACGTTCACCGGAGGTTGGCGTACTGGCCCAGTTTGGTGAGTATTTTACCTCTTTCTTGTTTTTGAATTGATTTGACAAATGACGAACGATCGTAAAATAAAGAGTCATTTGGACCTTGTAGGAGATCGAGGTTTCAGGCGTCGAGCCCCCAGCTTACCCAGAGACGCTCGAGTACACTGACGCGGTGGGTTTGACGATGATCTCGGAGATCCACGACTTTGGTGAGGAGGTGACGGACGCGGGTTTGGAGGAGTGGCAGCACTTGGTGAGTAGGGTAAGCCCCCAGCTTAGGCTGTCTTTTTGTTTTATTGTATAAGAATGCGTTTGTTCCTTTTGAACCTTCTTTGTTGTTTGAATGGAGGTGGCACCGTCCCGGTACGTGGCGCTGTGGAGGATGACCAACCGGCTGCGGGTTATGGCCATCGAGGCACTCGTAGGTGGCCGAGGACGACAAGTATGAACCTCCAATTTCTTTACTTATTTCCTTTCATTGATATTTCGAATTTTTATTGCAACGAAAATGTTGCTTCATTTTATTGAAAATGATTAAAATGAGGCATTTCTTCATTTGTATGCAGGGAGAGTGCGAGTTGGCGCAGTCTTGGGAGGAGACGGCTCGTCTGTTGAGGGAGCTCGAGGTTAGAGATGCTGAGATCGCTTCCCTTGAGGCGACCGTAGCTGAGTTGAGAGGCCGCCGGGACTAGCTGCTTTTCCTTCTCTTTTGTTGTTGTATATTTTGTGCATTTTGGACTTTTCAGACTCCGTTTTGGGCGAGAGCCCCCGGTTTGATGTAGATGTTGTCTCTTACTTGTGTATATAGTGGCCTGAGTGCGTTTGCTACTGGGTATTTGTTGTTCCTGCAGGTTAGCTCAAAAAACAGGTTTGGTAGGTGACGGTTTGCGCCGTCATGCTGCCGAAATTTACATAGAATTTACACGTAAAACATATAGCATATAGGTGGCCTTAATTGGCGCAGAATAAAAAAAGTAAAAAAGTGCCCTAAAATGAGCAAAAATGGCAAAAATGTCTAAAAATGACAAAAACGATGCTCAGAAATGCGCAAAAATATGCCCAAAAATGAGTAAAAAAATGACCGGACAATAGGGAGGGCTACCCCCTAAAAAAATAAAAATAAATGGCTAAGTGTAAAATGTAGTGAAAAATAGGAGTGAAATGATTCCCTTTAAAAAAAGAAATAAAAAATGGGTAAGTGTGCTCGTTAGGCGAAAATGTCGTCTTTGTCTGGAAAAGCGAACTCGAAAATAATTAGGAAACATAAAACTTGGTAATTTGACGGAATTACCAAATTAAGATCCTATAGGAATAGGAAATTATAGCCGGAAGCAAATTAGGAAAGATCCAAAGCTGAAAACACGGAAAAAGGCCTGGGGAAGAGGCGCAGGAAGAGATGCGACTCTTCGAAGAGGCGCACCAAGAGCTGCGAGACGCTGCGTCATTTCCCCAGTTAGTCAGACCTCGACAGAATTTAGGAAATAGCGAATAGTATAAATAAAGATTTCGGGGAAGCTTTTATTCACACAATTCCTTCTTCTTTCTTCCGTCTATCACATAAAAGCTCTCATATCTTCTCAAAAAATTCTCAAAATTATGGACGCTTTTGAAAACTGTCTCAAGGAGTGGACGAATGAATTCACAAATGTGGAGAAACATGACATGGGTGCTTTTAATTTGGGATCGATCTTGAGTCTCAAATTAATGAAAGTTGTGAAGCCTTTCTTGGATGCTTGTCTTGAGTATTGGGACCCAAATTGTCACGTGTTTGCCTTTCCTGGAGGCGATATTTGTCCTTTCCCTGAAGAAATAACCGCTATTGGAGGATGGGACCCAGAAAATGTACCAGCTATACCCCTTAGCTCTCAAGGATATAAGAATAAATTTAGGGACTTGCTTGGATTGACCAAGGCTGAGGTGGACCGTCTCTTGACCTCAAAAGGTGTTCGTATGCTTGACTTTATCGATCGATTTATAAATAGGGAGGACCCTTCTATTTCTTATGTTGCGAGGCGCAGGGCCTTCGGGTTTTGTCTACTGTATTGTTATGTCCTTCGAGGGCATGTTGATGATGATATGAGAGGTGATCCTCGTTTTCTGAGCCTAGTGGAACAGATGGAGCTGCGCAAGAGCCCAGCATGCCTTTGCTTAGGGGAGACCATTCTTGGTTTGGATAACATAAAGGCCAACCGCGAGCTTTCTTATTTGGGAAGTCCCGTCACTCTGCAGGTAATAACCTACTTTTATATTTCAACCATTTTTTTTGTTGTTTTTTTTTTCGTTTTTTTTCGTTTTGTTTTTTTTCTTTTTTCGTTCTTTTTTTTCCGGTTGAAACATGGGCATTAATTCCCGTCTTCTTTTGTAGGTCTGGCTGATGGAGCGGCTGCGGTTGATCGAGCCCCCAGTTAATATGCCAGGATATCATGCTCGATCAATTGCAATGAGAACTAGGCTCTATATGGTGGGTTTCACTCGGGTATGCAACTACTGGGAAAATAAGTTGAAGAGTGAAGGTGGTCCCTTGATCCGATGGATTGTGCCGTGGTGGCATCTCAGGTCAGTCACTGGAGTCTCATATTTGGACCTGACACGGTCAGTTCGTATCCCTGGCTTGGAATTTATGATTTGCATTTTCCTGGAGAGATTGATGAGGCAAGTGGGCCTTAGGCAGAAGATTCCGAAACTTGATACCGTTCCTCAAACTGCATTGGCACATACTTAAGAGTCTTGTCGAGAGTGGGTAATCAGGTGGGATCAGAGGAACATGTGGTTCATACCAGCTCCTATTGGCTCCTTATGGGTATCTGACTCATACTAGCAATGGAGAAAAGCTGGTACTCCTGAAGAATGCAAGAAGTTGAGGAAACACGAGCCCGTAGATTACCAGATTCGCGAAGTAGCAAAGGAGAATCAAAAGTATTTGACTGAAGAGGAAGAAGATACTGGATTCCTAGTTACTCGTCCGTCAAAGAAACCGAGAGTTGCTCCTGTCGTAGAGATGGTGATGGATCGAAATGGTAAGGCTAGACCGCGAGAACCACCGTTGGTGATTAGGTCGGAGATAACACAAGAGCGCCCGGCTTGTGGTCGAGATAAGAAATATGACAAGGGTGACAAAGGCAAAGGGAAAATGGTAGAATAGCCTTAGTCATTATTATAGTATTATTATTATTATTATTTTGTAATAAACGGCGGGGTTTTAGAATCCTAGCCTAGCATTTATTTCGGGATTTTTATTTTATATGTATTTGGCATATTATTATTATTTATGGAACAATGAAATAAAAGATTTATTAGTTAAGAAACTGTTGTGATTTTCTTTTATTATTCTTGTCGAATTTCAAATACAAATGCAAATGTCCTTCTATTTACATTTTAAAATGACGGGTTGTATCCTGTGAAAAATTGCCTACGTATTCATTAGAAAAATGAAATCAAACCCTGTGCATAGTTCGAGTAAATGTAAAAGAATAATTGTTCAAAGCAAGAGCTTGTAGTGAACTTTAGAAAATAAGCATGTGCTTTACTTACTCCCAAGGAAGTGCAATTCAATTTATTTGATGATATGAGGATGTCGAAATGTCAAAATGCAAGAGCATAGAGACATAAGCTTTAGCTGGCCAGGGGCCGGTTTTATTTAGTGTCGCATGAGCGGCACGTGGATTACGCAAGGCGTGTTATCTGTCCTATGCTAAGGGTAGTACTGTTTCAATTGGTCTAAGTTGGTAGGAGTTCCCATCTAGGTCTGTGATCCTAACCGCACCCCCTGAGAGTATGGACTTGACTAAGAAAGGTCCGGCCCAGTTAGGTTTAAACTTTCCTCGTGGATCGATAGGTAGGAGAGCTCTGACTTATTTGAGCACCAAATCTCCTTCTTTGATGTTCCTGGGCTTAACCCGTTTATTAAAGGCTCGTTTGATACGTGCCTGATATGTCTGCACATTATGTAGCGCGCAACCTTCGTACATCTAAGAGGATGAGTTCTTCATAACGATCCCTATTCCATTCAGCTTCTGGGATTTGACTTTCGAGCAAAATGCGTAGGGACGGGATTTCTAATTCAACTAGTTTCACATCTTCCATACCGTAGATCAGAAAAAAAGGAGTAGCCCCAGTGGGTGTCCTAACTGATGTGCGATAACCCCACAGTACAAAAGGTATTTTGCTAGGCCAATCTCGATAATTGTCGATCATTTTCTTGAGGATCATGACGACATTTTTGTTAGCTGCCTCCACCGCGTCGTTAGTCTGAGGTCTATAAGGCGAGGAATGGTGGTGTTTGATTTTGTATTTGGCTAGCAATTGCGCGGCCTCGGCCTGGAAATGTGATCCATTGTCACTGATGATATCATGTGGGCAACCACATCGACAAATGATATTGGTTTGTATGAACTTTGCCACGTGTTTAGCTGTAAGAGCAGTGTAGGACGCTGCCTCGACCCATTTGGTAAAATAGTCGATAGCTACCAAAATGAAACAGTGACCTCCTGTTCTCGATGGTGTGATCTTCCCAATGATGCCGATTCCCCAAGCAGAAAATGGCCAAGGAGATGTCATGGTGTAAAGCATTGAGGGAGGAACATGTTGTATGTTCCCGAAGATCTGGCAATTATGGCAATGTCTGACATATTTAATACAATCTGACTCCATTGTCGTCCAGTAATATCCTAGACGTGTAATTTTCTTTGCCATCATGGGTCCACTCATGTGAGGACCGCATTCTCCATCGTGAACTTCTTCCATCACTTTTTGTGCCTGTGATTGATCAAGACAACACAAGACGACACCAAGAGGTGTTCTTTTGTACAACTCTCCTTGCATGAGGAGGTATTGATAGGCTAGTAGGCGTATGGCGCGTTGACCCTCTTATCCGTATCTGGTGGGTATGTACCATTGAGTTTGAAATTTAGAATGGCTTGGAACCAGGGTTCCTCTAGGCTTTCTTCTTCATCTGTAAGGAGGTGTAGGTAGGCTGGTTCTGATCGCCGTTTGATGCATAAGGGCATTTTGACCATGTTGTCTGGCATATTGATCAAGGCTGAAAGTTTCGCAAGAGCATCTGCAAATTGATTCTCTTCACGAGGTAGGTGTAGATAAGTGGCCTGATCGAAGAATTGGGCAACTTGATCTATCCTAGCCTGATAGGGTGATAGACTTTTACTTCGAATTTTCCAAGATCCTGTAACTTGGTTAATGATCTAGGATGAGTCTCTGTGAACTCGAAGATTCTTAATACCTAAACTTATTGCTGCTTGTAGACCAATGAGGCAAGCTTCATACTCTGCTGCATTATTTGTCACCTCGAAGTCGAGTTTGACAGAAAGTGGTGTATGCTCGCCTTCAGGAGAAATGAGCAACACTCCTATTCCAAATCCTCTTAAATTTGATGCTCCATCAAAATAAAGATCCCAAGAGTCAACACTGGTTTGTAGGATGTCCTCGTCTAGAAATGACCATGTGTCTATTGCTTGGGTAGCATTGATAGGATTATCTGCGAAGAATTCGGCAATGGCGCGTCCCTTTATGACCTTCAAAGGTACGTACTTTAGATCAAACTCTGAAAGCATTAAGGTCTACCTTGCCAAACGAGAACGGGTTTCTCGAAGAGGTATTTGACAGTATCCATTTTAGAATACACCTTGACAGAGTAGCTAAGCATGTAGTGGCGTAGCTTCTTTGTGGCCCACACAAGAGTGAGGCATGTCTTTTCGAGAGGTGTGTATTTACACTCGTATTCTAAGAACTTCTTGCTAAGGTAGTAGATAGCTCTTTCTTCTTTTTCAACAGTCTGTGTGAGCATAGCCCCCATGCCTGTTTCAGTGACTGTGAAATATAAACCAAGAGGTTGATCTCGTTGGGGAGTGGTCGGAACTAAATCTTTTCGGTAACTTGTCGTTAGGAGCACCTAGACCAAAACACAATTTATAGCTTCACAAACAACTCTACAATTAGTAAAGAGGCAAGTAAAGGTCGGATACCAAGGGACGGGAATTGAAATGAGATTTCTATTGAGACTAGTGGTGTCTTAGGGGTGTCACAATTTGGGTTGATGTAGAAGGTCACTAAACTAAATAGCAATGAAATTAAACAAGCAAGATGAATTAAAAAGGGTTGTAAACAATTGATAAAAAGCACTAGGGTGTCATGGGGTCATAGGGGATTCATGGGAATTGATCATACAAACATGTTCTCAAATTATAAGCAAGCAATTATTGTTGTGATGGATTGAGTTGGGTTATATCTTACAATCCTAGGAAAGTTTGGGTCCCGGAGCCGAATCGATTAGATTGTACAACACCTACAAGTCGACTTAGTCTTCCCTACTCAACAACATGCATGGTCTAATGAGACTCGAGTTGGTTTATGTCTTACAAGTCTCATTGAAAAGATAGGTGATGGGTAAAAAATGCAAGGATTCATAGGCTCGCATTTCATCAAACATAACATGTGCATGAGTTGAGATCAAAACAAGCAAGCAAATAAACCATGAAAGCATATTAATTTAAGCATGAATCATTCCCCATGTTGGTTTCCCCTAATTACCCATTAACCCTAGCTAGGTCACTACTCACTCATTATCATGTTGATCATGCTAGCAAGGTTGTCAATCATACCAACAAAATGAAACATGATAAATAAATGAAAGTAATTAACAATAATTAAAAGGGATTAAGAGAATTATACCTACTAATGATTCCAATAATAAAGCAAAGAATAAAAGAAGTACTTGATGCTTGATTGAGAGGTTGTCAATCTCCCAATAATAACCCAAATAATCTTCAATTACCCAAAATAAAGGATGAACAAAAGAGAGATTAAGGAAATAAAACTTGTATTAAAACTTGATTAATTGTTGATTACAAAACTAAAGAGATATTTGATTGATATTAACTACTCTAAGAATTGATAAGAAGAACATGCTCTTCCAATTAGACTAATGGGGTATTTATAGTGAAAATTAGGTGGATGTATTAGGGTTAACTAAGGGCTAAACTAGTAATTACACTTTTGAGATTTGAGCAGGGAAACGCCGGTATTTTTCGAAGGATGGGCATCTTTCATTGAAGCTTGAAGAAACGAAATCTTGCTGTCTTGGAATCCGTGCGTCTTAGGCACGGGGCGGCGGATTCAACGATCTCTGCCGGGCGTCTTCAAGGGAATCCGGGCGTCTTCTGGTCTTGTTGCCCGGGCGTCTTTGGGAGAAGACGGCCGGATTGTGGAGGTGGAAGACGGGCGTCTTCCAGTCAATCCGCACGGATTGCTGGACAGCTTCACTTCTTTCTTCTTTTCTTCCTTTCCTTCATAAAATCCTTGGGGATTTCCTCGGGGATGCAAGGATCCTTTCGCGTCATTGCCCATCTACTATAGTATGTACAAAGGCCTTCTAATCTTGTCTCTCCATGATGCTTGGTCATTGAATTCAATCAATTTAGTCTCATTTTGCCATGAAAATGCAAGGTTTGCACTCCTTTCCTACCAAGGACACAAAACCTCAAAGAATATGCAAAACAAAGAACTAAAGAGAATAAATGACCCAAATATGCACTAAAAAACATGGGAACAAGGCTAATTCGGGGACTAAATATGCGCTAATTATGGTCACATCAGGGAGGCATTAGCACTGGTGGCTTAGCCAATATCTCCTTAATCATGTCAAACGCCTTTTGACAGTTGGTCGGACTAAATCTTTTCGGTAACTTGTCGTTAGGAGCACCTAGACCAAAACACAATTTATAACTTCACAAACAACTCTACAATTAGTAAAGAGGCAAGTAAAGGTCGGATCCCAAGGGACGGGAATTGATATGAGATTTCTATTGCAACTAGTGGTGTCTTAGGGGTGTCACAATTTGGGTTGATATAGAGGGTCACTAAACTAAATAGCAATAAAAGTAAATAAGCAAGATGAATTGAAAGGGTTGTAAACAATTGATAAAAAGCACTAGGGTGTCATGGGGTCATAGGGGAATCATGGGAATTGATCATACAAACATGTTCTCAAATTATAAGCAAGCAATTATTGTTGTGATGGATTGAGTTGGGTTATATCTTACAATCCTAGGAAAGTTTGGGTCGCGGAGCCGAATCGATTAGATTGTACAACACCTACAAGTCGACTTAATCTTCCCTACTCAACAACATGCATGGTCTAATGAGACTCGAGTTGGTTTATGTCTTACAAGTCTCATTGAAAAGATAGGTGATGGGTAAAAAATGCAAGGATTCATAGGCTCGCATTTCATCAAACATAACATGTGCATGAGTTGAGATCAAAACAAGCAAGCAAATAAGCCATGAAAGCATATTAATTTAAGCATGAATCATTCCCCATGTTGGTTTCCCCTAATTACTCATTAACCCTAACTAGGTCACTACTCACTCATTATCATGTTGATCATGCTAGCAAGGTTGTCAATCATACCAACAAAATGAAACATGATGAACAAATGAAAGTAATTAACAATAATTAAAAAGGGATTAAGAGAATTATACCTACTAATGATTCCAATAATAAAGCAAAGAATAAAAGAAGTACTTGATGCTTGATTGAGAGGTTGTCAATCTCCCAATAATAACCCAAATAAGCTTCAATTACCCAAAATAAAGGATGAACAAAAGAGAGATTAAGGAAATAAAACTTGTATTAAAACTTGATTAATTGTTGATTACAAAACTAAAGAGGGATTTGATTGATATTAACTACCCTAATAATTGATAAGAAGAACATCCTCTTCTAATTAGACTAATGGGGTATTTATAGTGGAAATTAGGTGGATGCATTAGGGTTAACTAAGGGCTAAACTAGTAATTACACTTTTGAGATTTGAGCAGGGAGACGCCGGTATTTTTCGAAGGAAGGGCTTCTTTCTTTGAAGCTTGAAGAAACGGATTTGTGCTGGACTGGAATCCGTGCATCTTAGGCACGGGACGGGCGGATTCAACGGTCTCTGCACGGGCGTCTTTGGAGGAAGACGCACGTCTTCTGGTAGCTGCTGCCCGGGCGTCTTTGAAGGAAGACGCACGGATTGTGGTGCTGGGGACGGCCGGATTCAGGACAATCCACACGGATTGCTCCTCAGTCTTGCTTCTTCTTCTTTTTCTTCCTTTTTCTTCATAAAATCCTTGGGGATTCCCTTGGGGATGCAAGGATCTTTCCTCAACATTGCTTATCTACTAAAATATGTACAAAGGCCTTCTAATCTTGTCTCTCCTTGATGCTTGGTCATTGAATTCAATCAATTTAGTCTCATTTTGCCATGAAAATGCAAGGTTTGCACTCCTTTCCTACCAAGGACACAAAACCTCAAAGAATATGCAAAACAAAGAACTAAAGACAATAAATGATCCAAATATGCACTAAAAAGCATGGGAACAAGGCTAATTCGGGGGATAAATATGCGCTAATTATGGTCACACCAAATATCCCCAAACCGAACCTTTGCTCGTCCCGAGTAAAGAGGTGACAAAGACTAGGACCATTATTTAAACTAACCTAATAACATAGCCGATATGAGACAATTAGCGGGTCTCACTCCGCCCCTTTAACTCACAACAAGACAACCATGAGGTAGGATGCCTTCTTGCAAGGCAAGGTGGGTCTTGCCAAAATGGCGACACATCCAAACATTAAGCACACAAAATCAAATAATGGATGCATCTACAAAAGGAATAGCCACTTCCTCATCAAGTGGCGGAGGCAACTTAAAAGAGAACAAATTTAAGAGCATATAATCCTCCACAAATACTAGTTCAACAAATTACTAAGGCTAAGAGGATGGCACTAAATCACCTCCAAATGGTGTTAAACTAGACTACTTTCGTCCTCAATTTCCGAATGCTTTCGTCAAGAGCGATCGGATGGTATGGAATGATGATCCCTATGATGCTAGTAGCATATGACATGACAAGTCTCGAATTCTCTACAAAATTAAAGGTCATGGATCGTCCCAAGCTCGACAAAGTGGTTTGACAAAATGGCTTTTTGGGAATGAAATGCTCAAATCGTTATAAACAAAGGTGGATATGACTAGTATTCAAAAATTGACCTCATTCAACTTTCACATTTCAAAAATTAGAGATGGGGTTTGTCCCTTCCGGGCTAGTGTCCTTTGCTTTCGCCAATCGCTTATTAGGCAACCGGTTAACCTCTAGACAATAGCTTTTCGGGGTGATAGTCACTCTGTCTCTGGGCGGTTGAATTCACAACCGTGTGGGGGCCCAATTCAATGGATCCCTCTCCAAAGCACATCGAAGTGGTACGCCTCCATTAAAACAACTAAAATTCTCAACATTTTAACATTTCATAACATTTGAGGTTTCCTTAGCAATAAATTACTTCCACATAACAAAATTTTCGAAATGATCACTTCAAACTTATTGATAGAAAGTATTTTTGGGTTGCCTTACCACAAGGTCAATCAAAGTAACCTAGACAAGTTAACCAAGTCCACATCGCATCACGGGGTTGGAATAGGTGACTCACATGCAAACCCTTGACTAGGACTTGGGTCATGGGTCAAAAGACACTAGTATGACACAATCTAGGGTGTTTTACAACCATTCTAGTAGGCAAAGTCTTAAGTTGAAAAAGTATTTGTAATGGCTTAGTTGCTCTTGTCAAAGTTCTCAATTAGGCACTTTTCAAAATATTTTATCTAAATGCAACTATATGCCATGATGCAACTAATATATACATCCTAATGCAAGTGATTCTACCAACTAATATGACATATAAACTAAATGCAAGTCCTAAGTTCACATTGTTATACCGCATCAATCAAAACAAAGCCACATAGTCATTAACATAAAGAGGAAAAAGGAGATTGGAAAGATCATATCATGCGGTCTTCATGATCCTCATGTCTCGGATGTGGCGTAGTCAATCAATGTGAACAAGGATAGAACAAACACAATATATACAACAATATATACATGACTACACTAAAAAGGAATTAAACATGTTTTTGGGTTTTCCAATTTTCAAATTTTTATGGTTTTTCGAAATTTTTCAATTTTTTTGGATTTTTGAATAAAAGTTAAGTTAGAATTCCCCATCCCCACACTAATATGGGCATTGTCCTCAATGGCCAAAATGATGGGAAATTATGCAAACATGATGCATGATTTCTACACTAAATGCAAGCTACACTAATCTACACTATATGATGCATGGTTTTTGTTTATGACGGAGAGGATAATTTAGATTACCTCCCGTTGTGTATGCATTAACTTCCCCAAACCGATCTAGACATTATTGCTAATGTCCTAAGGTTGGGTGTAGTTCATGCACACACTATGCAATGCATGAAACTAATTTTGTCATTTTGGATTTTCAAAAGGTGGGAACAATAAAATGAGAACACCTCAATGGGGCCGAGGTGTTAGTCCTCTATGGTGCTAGGACTACTCCAACAATGATCAATACAAATAAAATACAAGTTAACAAAACACAAACTTCTTTTCATGAAACTTGAAAATTAAAGAGAGGAGATGAGGGAACTTCACTTAAACTTGGGTGGGTGCCTCTCGCCCGCTCCACCTAGCTATGAAGTAATCCTCTAGAGATCGGCATCATCTCCTTCTAGATCGCTATCCCATTTCTCCTTTGATGCATCACTCATACTCGGGTCCATGAACTCGTCCTCTTCACTTTCAAGCTCCAACGTGTTCCCTCCGTAAGAGTTGTTGCTTCCCTCCTCTTGTCTCCCGTTTGCTCCTTCATTTGCCCTCTCCGAATTGGGGAAGAGTAGGTCCATTTGAGCCCATGAGGGAAATGCTCCTTCCTCGCTAATCTTTCCCTTTTGAACCATATCGTGGTATTGAGGATAGAGTGCATAGTAAATGTCCACGTTGGTTTCGTATTGGCGGAAGTGAAAATCTTGTAGAATTCCCGTGACAAAGTCGTCACGGGGAAGGATGAAGGGTTTTGGATGGTTATACGGTTGATAAGGAAATGGGTAGGGAGGCACTTTGATCTTCTCATCTTGGGATTGTTGCTCTTGTTGTTGTTGTTGGGGATTTAGAGGTGGTGCTTGTCTTGGTTGGGTTAGGTTTGGAGGGATGAGGTAGGATGGGATTGGGGATAAAGGTCCTCTTCTCGGGGAAACTCGTGGTAGGCCGGTCATCGGTTGATATATCGGATCACTTCTTTTCGTTAACCACTTGATCCGCTTATCAACCCCCTCAAGGGTTATCCAATGATGATGAATGAGAAGAAGATCTTCATTTATCCTCGTGTTTCCCGAAAGTGGAGCATACTCATTATTCTCGTTGAATCTCGGATTGAAATGCTTCGCAAGCCTAGTAATGAGTCCTCCATTCACAATGTGTTTCATCCCGTCATCATCACCATTCCTAAACTTTGCCCATTTCTCGAGTAACACTAGCGGTGCATTGAAGTGGTACGCACTTCTTCCTTGAATATTGAGGTAGGATTCCATAAACACAAGGTCTAATTGGTTCACGATCGCCGGATCTCGGCGAGCAAAGAGGGTGCCCGAGAGGAACCGGTAAGTGACCCTTAAGATTGGATTTTGAATATGAAAAGCAAGACATTCCTTGTTGTGTATGAAGTCCCGGCCGGTCATGGCCCTCCACAAAGGTTCAACATTGTATTTCTTTGGCTTCGATGTTCGGGTAGGCGTAACATCGAGTCCAAGCACATTTGCGAATTCTACAAGGGTCATCATTCTTGGGACATTTTCCAACCTAAACTCTATGCAAATTGTTTTGTTCAAGGTTGTAATCTTCAAAAAGCTCAAAAACTCAAGCACAAGAGATCGATAAGTTTGCTCATACATATGGAAAAGGGTGGAGAGACCAAATACTTCAAAGAGAGCTTCCACTTGGTGATAAATCCCAAGTTTCCTCAAGGTATCATGACATAAAAACTTAGTGGGAAGAATGTTCTTACTTAGAAGCCGGTGGAAGACTAGCCTTTGCACATCATTGACAAATTCCACATTTGAGAAGTCATCAAGCCTTGTAAGATCTACAATCTCTTCATGCTCCCTTCTTAATGTGTTGACATGGGAGGTAGAAAAACTTCCCCTCATCCTTGGTCTTCTCCTATTCCTAAAAGAGGATCTCCTTGGTGCCATTCCTTAATTATTGAGCTGGATTCTTTTGATTTGTGAAGGAATAAATATGCTCCTTGTTGATTGAGTGTTGCCTTTGGAAACCCTAGAAAATTGGGGCTTTTTGATTTTGTGGGGTTTAAGAGTGCTTTGGATATGCTTGGGAGTCATAAGGAGGTGGGTTTTATAATGCAAGTGGAATGAAAGGTGATGTGTCACTAAATGTGTGGTGGGGTGTATTTTAATTAAGAAAAGACGGGTCAAATCACCGTGGGAAGACGGGCGGATTCGAGCAGAAGACGCTCGGATTCAGGCTTCTCGGGACGGGCGAATTCTGGGTAAGACGCCCGAATTCTGTCACAGCTAGGTTTCCAAAAATATGACGCCACAAAGACGGGCGTCCCGATCATGAGACGCTCGGATTCTTTCTTATCGGGACGGGCGTCTTCTTCTGAAGACGGGCGGATTCCTTTCCAGGGATTTTTCTTGAAATGCACAGGTAGAAAGACGGGCGTCTTTCCGCGAAGACGGCCGGATTCTTCAAGACGAGCGTCTTCCCTTCTGAGACGCTCGGGTTCTCCTTCAGTCCCAAAATCTTCAAATTCTCAGCTTAGCAGGACGGACGGATTCTCCTCAGCACGCCCGGATTCTGGCAAGACGGCCGGATTCCAGGGAACACGCACGTGTTCAAGCTGTGAATTTTTCTTTTGACTTTCTTTCCTCTCTTAGATGCTTCCCCACACTTTAAAATTGATTTCTTCCTTCATTAAAAATTTGTTAGTGACCCTCCCTCACTTACTCTCATGAAAAGAGCTTATGCTTATTATTAAAAGAAATGCAATAAAATTATAAATACAAGTTAGAGGGTTAGTATATTTACAAGTGGTGGTTTAGGGAGGACTCCACCAAACTCTCCCTTTGATGGTTCTTTCAAGGATGAGAAGGCCCGAGGTAGGTGACCTCGACCTCTCCAATAAACGCTCCTTCATAGTATGGCTTCAATATTTGACCATTGACTTTGAACTTGCTTCCATCTTCCGCCTTGAGTTCAAAATCTCCATATTTTCCAACTTCGGTTATCACATAGGGACCCATCCATCTAGAGTTCAACTTTCCCGGAAAAAGTCGGTAGCGGGAATTGAATAGAAGGACTTTGTCCCCTTTGTGCAAGGCCTTTTGTCTAATTCTCTTGTCATGGAGTAATTTCGTTCTTTCTTTGTAAATCTTTGCATTCTCATAGGATTGTAGTCGGAATTCCTCCAACTCTTGAATTTGAATCATCCTCTTTTGACCACTCAATTTGAGATCAAGATTAAGTGCTCGGATTGCCCAAAAAGCTTTGTACTCCAATTCGATTGGCAAATGACATGCTTTTCTATAGACAAGCTTGTAAGGGGAGGCTCCTATGGGAGTCTTATAGGCCGTCCTATAAGCCCAAAGAGCATCATCAAGCTTTGTGCTCCAATCTTTCCGGGTCTTGTTCACAACTTTCTCAAGGATTTGTTTGATCTCTCTATTTGAAACTTCAACTTGACCGCTTGTTTGAGGATGATATCCCAAGCCGGTTCTATGTTGAACACCATATTTGGTCAAAAGAGATGCAAGTTTCTTCTCATGGAAATACGTTCCTCCATCACTTATAATTGCCCTAGGAACTCCAAATCTTGGGAAGATCATCTTCTTAAAGAGCTTGGTGACCGTTTTTGCATCATCATTTGGAGTGGCAATTGCCTCCACCCACTTTGAGACGTAGTCTACGGCCACAAGGATGTACTTATTCCCATTGGATGTCACAAAGGGACCTTGGTAATCGATTCCCCAAACATCGAAGATCTCCACCTCTAGAATGCCCCTTTGTGGCATTTCGTTCCTCCAAGAGATATTCCCCGTTCTTTGACAAGCGTCGCAATGAATGATGAATTCTCTTGTGTCTTGAAACATTGTAGGCCAATAGAAGCCCGATTGAAGAATTTTTGCAACGGTCCTCCTTGCTCCATGGTGCCCACCGTAGGGTGATGAGTGACATCCTTCCAAGATTCCTTGGACTTCCCATTGAGGGATACATCTCCGGTAGAGCCCATCACTACACTCCTTGTAGAGGTTTGGGTCATCCCAAAAGTACCTCTTCACTTCGAATAGGAATCTCTTCCTTTGGTTGTGATTCAAATTTGGAGGGAGTACTTTTCCAACAATATAATTAGCATAATCGGCAAACCATGGGGTGATGTGCCTTTCGAATTGTGTTTGAATGGCCATCAAAATATCATCGGGAAATGAGTCATTGATCGGGGTTTCTCCATTTTTATCATGAAACCGGATCCTTGACAAATGATCCGCCACTACATTCTCGGCTCCTTTCTTGTCTCTTATTTCTAAGTCAAATTCTTGAAGAAGTAAAATCCATCTCAACAATCTTGGTTTTGCCTCCTTCTTTATCAAGAGGTGTTGGAGAGCACGGTGATCCGAAAATACAATCACTTTGGATCCAAGCAAGTAGGAACGGAATTTGTCCAAAGCATAGACTATGGCAAGAAGCTCCTTCTCGGTGGTATCATAATTCACTTGGGAGGGGTCAAGAGTCTTGCTTATATAATAGATGGCATGAAGAGCTCTTCCTACCCGTTGGCCAAGAACCGCTCCAACGGCGTAGTTGCTAGCATCACACATAATCTCGAATGGTAGTTCCCAATTTGGAGGTTAGATGATCGGTGCCGAGATTAGTGCTTCCTTGATTCTATTAAAGGCTTCAACACACTCATCAATGAATTGGAATTGGGCATCTTTAAGCAAAAGTTGAGTGAGGGGTTTTGCTATTTTTGAAAAATCCTTTATGAAACGGAGATAGAAACCCGCGTGACCGAGAAAATTTCTCACCCCTCGAACGTTCACGGGAGGTGGGAGTTTCTCTATCACCTCAACTTTAGCTTTATCGACCTCGATGCCCTTTTCCGAAATCAAATGACCCAAAACAATTCCTTCATTGACCATGAAGTGACACTTTTCCCAATTTAAAACAAGATTAACATCTTCACATTTTTGCAATACAAGAGAAATATTATGCAAACATGAGTCAAAGTCCTTTCCATAAACACTAAAATCATCCATAAAAACTTCCATTATGGTCTCTAAGTAATCGGAGAAGACACTCATCATGCATCTTTGGAAAGTGACGGGGGCATTACATAAACCAAAAGGCATCCTCCTATATGCAAAAGTACCATAAGGGCATGTGAAGGTGGTCTTATGTTGGTCATCCGGGTGTATAGGGATTTGGAAGAATCCCGAATACCCGTCAAGGTAACAAAAGAATTTGTTGGAGGCTAACCTCTCAAGCATTTGGTCAATGAATGGTAGGGGGAAATGATCCTTTCTTGTTGCGGAGTTTAATTTTCGATAGTCAATGCACATACGCCAACCGGTGATCATTCTTGTGAGTATTAGTTCATTCTTTTCATTTGTCACTACCGTGGTACTTCTTTTGTTAGGTACCACTTGGACGGGGCTAACCCACAAAGAGTCCGATATGGGATATATGATTCCCGCATCAAGTAATTTCATAACTTCTCCTTTGACAACTTCTTGCATGTGGGGGTTCAATCTTCTTTGAGGTTGAATGGTAGGTCTATGGTCTTCCTCTAGATGAATTCTATGCATGCAAAAGTTGGGACTTATCCCCTTAAGGTCATCTAGACTATAACCTATAGCCTTCTCATGTTACTTCAACACATCAAGCAATTTTCCCAATTGGTTCTCATCAAGTCTATCATTAACAATCACGGGTTTGGTCTTTGATTCATCAAGGTAAGCATATTTCAAATTTGGGGGAAGGGGTTTTAAAGTAGGAGTTTGTACCTCACTTTCCTCCTTTGGAGTTTCATTGAGAATTTGCTCCATCTCCATTAGACATTCCATTCTCATAGCATATTCAACTTGTTCTTCATTCTCATCATCCTCATCATATTCAAATTCCATGATGGGTTCCTCTTGCACTTGAGCTTGTAAAATATCTTCTAGGATGGATTGCTCATCTTCTATGGGTTGACATGCTTCCACAAGGATGTTATGCACTAATTCGGATTGTGCATGAGCAAGTTCTTTGTTAGCTAGAGCGGCCTCAAAAAGATCCACCTCCAATTCCCAATACATATTTTTGGCCTCACTTGCTTCCAAGGCTTCCAATGCTTGCATGGGATCTTTAAAGAAAGGTATACTTAAGTGGTCCTCTACAAAACAATCTATAAGGTCCATCTTGCAAAATATCGAACAACTTGAAAATAATTAGAACAAACCTTGAGGAGTTTTACTTCCTCAAGGCAAAGAAAGACACAACTAATAACAATACAAGAAAATCTAAATCAAGTTAACACCGTCCCCGGCAACGGCACCATTTTTGGTCGGACTAAATCTTTTTGGTAACTTGTCGTTAGGAGCACCTAGACCAAAACAAAATTTATAACTTCACAAATAACTCTACAATTAGTAAAGAGGCAAGTAAAGGTCGGATCCCAAGGGACGGGAATTGAGATAAGATTTCTATTGCAACTAGTGGTGTCTTAGGGGTGTCACAATTTGGGTTGATGTAGAAGGTCACTAAACTAAATAGCAATGAAAGTAAATAAGCAAGATGAATTGAAAGGGTTGTAAACAATTGATAAAAAGCACTAGGGTGTCATGGGGTCATAGGGGAATCATGGGAATTGATCATACAAACATGTTCTCAAATTATAAGCAAGCAATTATTGTTGTGATGGATTGAGTTGGGTTATATCTTACAATCCTAGGAAAGTTTGGGTCCCGGAGCCGAATCGATTAGATTGTGTGACACCTACAAGTCGACTTAATCTTCCCTACTCAACAACATGCATGGTCTAATGAGACTCGAGTTGGTTTATGTCTTACAAGTCTCATTGAAAAGATAGGTGATGGGTAAAAAATGCAAGGATTCATAGGCTCGCATTTCATTAAACATAACATGTGCGTGAGTTGAGATCAAAACAAGCAAGCAAATAAACCATGAAAGCATATTAATTTAAGCATGAATCATTCCCCATGTTGGTTTCCCCTAATTACCCATTAACCCTAGCTAGGTCACTACTCACTCATTATCATGTTGATCATGCTAGCAAGGTTGTCAATCATACCAACAAAATGAAACATGATGAACAAATGAAAGTAATTAACAATAATTAAAAAGGGATTAAGAGAATTATACCTACTAATGATTCCAATAATAAAGCAAAGAATAAAAGAAGTACTTGATGCTTGATTGAGAGGTTGTCAATCTCCCAATAATAACCCAAATAATCTTCAATTACCCAAAATAAAGGATGAACAAAAGAGAGATTAAGGAAATAAAACTTGTATTAAAACTTGATTAATTGTTGATTACAAAACTAAAGAGGGATTTGATTGATATTAACTACTCTAATAATTGATAAGAAGAACATCCTCTTCTAATTAGACTAATGGGGTATTTATAGTGGAAATTAGGTGGATGCATTAGGGTTAACTAAGGGCTAAACTAGTAATTACACTTTTGAGATTTGAGCAGGGAGACGCCGGTATTTTTCGAAGGAAGGGCTTCTTTCTTTGAAGCTTGAAGAAATGGATTCGTGCTGGACTGGAATCCGTGCGTCTTAGGCACGGGACGGGCGGATTCAACGGTCTATGCACGGGCGTCTTTGGGGGAAGACGCACGTCTTCTGGTAGCTGCTGCCCGGGTGTCTTTGAAGGAAGACGCACGGATTGTGGTGCTGGGGACGGCCGGATTCAGGACAATCCGCACGGATTGCTCCTTAGTCTTGCTTCTTCTTCTTTTTCTTCCCTTTTCTTCGTAAAATCCTTAGGGATTCCCTTGGGGATGCAAGGATCTTTCCTCAACATTGCTCATCTACTAAATTATGTATAAAGGCCTTCTAATCTTGTCTCTCCTTGATGCTTGGTCATTGAATTCAATCAATTTAGTCTCATTTTGCCATGAAAATGCAAGGTTTGCACTCCTTTCCTACCAAGGACACAAAACCTCAAAGAATATGCAAAACAAAGAACTAAAGACAATAAATGACCCAAATATGCACTAAAAAGCATGAGAACAAGGCTAATTCGGGGGCTAAATATGCGCTAATTATTGTCACACCAACAGTCGTCCTCCCATATGGTATATATGATCTGTTTTCTTGAGCTTTTTGGAAATGGATTCACAGATCATAGTAAGTTTCGATATGAATCGGCTTATATATTTGCCTAGAAATCCTCTAACCTCCTTCTCCGTTTGGGGTTGTGGCATTTCGATTAAAGCTTTGATCTTGGATGGATCAATTTCTATTCCCCTCTGGCTGACAAGATATCCCGGAAGCTTGCCTGACGTTACTCCAAATGCACATTTGTGAGGATTGAGCCTCATGTTGTACTTGCGCAGTCTAAGGAAGAATTTGCGAAGACTATCGATATGCCTCTTCCTATCTTTGGATTTGACAATCATATCATCCACATATACTTCTACTTCTTTATGCATCATGTCATGTAACAAGGTGGTCGCAGTTCGTTGATATGTACCCCCAGCATTGATTAGCCCGAATGGCATAACAGTATAACAATATGTGCCCCACTGAGTGACGAAGGCTGTTTTATGCATATCTTCTATGCCCATTTTGATCTGATTATACCATGCATACCCGTCCATGAAAGATAACAACGCATGATTTGTTGTATTATCTACCAATATGTCGATGTGTGGTAGAGGGAAGTCGTCCTTTGGAGTCGCTTTGTTTAAGTCTCTGAAATCAACACAAACCCGGATTCGCCCATCCTTTTTGGGTATGGGGACTATGTGAGCCACCCAGTCTGAATACTCGGAAACTTTGATGAACCCGGCTTTGAATTGCTTATTGACTTGTTCTATAATCTTAAGAGCCCACTCGGTCCTCATCCGACGAAGCTTCTATTTTACAGGTTTGAAACTTGGTTTTATTGGAATTCGATGCTCTGCAATATCCCTGTCGATCCCTGGCATGTCCTTGTAAGACCAAGCGAAAACGTCCTTGAACTCGTGTAGGATGTTGATGAAACTGGCCCTTTCGGTTGGGTTTAAGGTTGTCCCTATCCTAAGTTCTTGGGGGTTTTAGTTCGGTTCCTACGTTGATGGGTTCGGTGTTCTCTATAACTGGTGCCCCTTCCCCCTCTTGTAGTATCTCTTTAACTGTGTAAGAATGTAATTCGACTGAGTCTGGGTTAGGATCGTCCTCATTATCATCGTAAATAGAATTGCATTCAGAAAACACAAGGAGTAAGCAGAATCTAATTTATTCATATTAAATTTTGCAAAAAGCTAATATAAAAAAGCCATCTGTTCAGTAGTCAGTGGCGGTAAAGGGACAGCTGCTGGGATATTTCCTAAGCTTTTGTTACTATGCGACGCTATGCTAGGAGAAACAAGAGGATGGGGAGTGACGACAGAAGAAGACTCTCTAGCGACTTCTCTAGACTCAGACAATGATTCCGACTCCGACTCCGACTCTGACTCGAATTCGTTAGCTTCAGGTTCTCCTTTAAACATCTCTCCTTCTCCATTAGTGACCTTGAAAAGCCTTCCTTGGTTATTAGTCCACTTTATCGACTTTCTCCATCCTTTCTACTGATTCGAGCTGGTTTCGGTAATTAGCGCTGTCGGGTTGAAATGGTCATCCTGAAGTATCCTGGTAATGATCCCATCCTGCGTTGCTCTGACGAATCGGTCTTCTTCAAATAGAAGGCTAAAAGCTTATTCATCTAAACAAGGTGTTTGACAAGTTTTGACGGTAGGAACCGTTTCTGAAGGGATGAAGTAGCAATCGTGGAAAACCTCGATTCCAGCTAGTTGTATTCCTTTATAATGCCAAGGTTCGGGAAACCCGTGAAAGTATTCGTGACTCCCTTCTCTAACGAAGTATCCATTTAAGGTAGGGAGATAGGATCGCATTTGGATTCCTTAGTTTTTACGGTTTTGAAACTTAGTAAGCATTTCTAAGCATTTCTAACGGTATCCTTTGAGAGTTTCCTTCTTTGTAAGATGCAAAGGTATTCTTCTTGGTGTGATTTAATGGCATTCCTCGGAAGTATCCCTGGAACTTGAGTATGTGGTTGACCACCAAATTGGAGTATGGGTTAAAGTATAGCGGGGCCAGTTCGCTCTCTACAAGATTTATGCTCTGAAATCCCCCAAGCTCGAATAATGGATATGTGACTACTTGATTGCTTGACATTTTCTCTATCACAGCCTTGATAGGTGATGAAGTGATTGTTACTACTTTGCCATCTAGAGGAATTTTGATTTTATGGTGCAAGGTGGATGTTACCGCTTTGGAAGCGTGAATCCAAGGCCTTCCCAGAAGTATATTGAAGGATGCCTCGATGTCCACTATTTGAAAATTAACCTTTCGCTCGATTGGCCCTGTGGCTATAGTGAGGTTAATTAGCCCTACTACTTTACGTCGTGTTCTATCGTATGCTCGAACACCTTGGTTGGTAGGAGTCCAGCCTGATTCTTTCATGCCTAACTTATACGCTGTCTTCAGTGGTATGACGTTGATTGCAGAGCCATCATCCACCAAAGTCATTGGTACGTTCTTCTTTAAGCATGTGACTGTAATGTATAGAGCGAGGTTATGACTGGCACCGAAAGGAGGCAAATCCTCATCTGAAAAAGTAACTGGGTTACTTAGCTTAATTAAGTCTTAGAAGACTAGGTTGACTACGTCGTCAGGCGTAGCCAATGCTTGCAGTAAAGCTTGGCAATGGGGAAATGAACTCGCGACTAATTGTCAGACTGAAAGATCAGCCTTTGTCTTCTGCAGTTGTTTCAGTAGATGGTCAGTAGAGGTGTCTTCGCCATCATTTGGTGTGATGACGTTAGTGTTAGTAACTGGACCATTGACGGTAGGACCGTTCTGAGAGACATTTTGATATGGACGCCCTGAGCGAGTAAGGTGGTCTATATCTTGATCTTCGCTAGCCTTGACTATATCCTCACTGACCTTGACTAGATAGTGTTTTGTGAGGTATTCGTCTTCATAGTCATCTGCCCATATTCCGTTGACGATACTGAGCTCTCTCAACCTGATGATTTCATCTTCTAGACTGATTATTTGCTCGACTAGATTGTCAACTACTGCGATTAGCTCTTGCATCGTAGAATCTTGAGATAGAATTTGAGCTCGTGGCGCCTTTTCCTTAGGTATGGTGCTTGGATTGCGTAGGGATGCCACTACAGCCTCTAATTCTGAAACTTTCCTACTCACACTCTTTGCCCATGCGATAAAATCGGCAATGGTAGGAGAAATGGTGGAATAACTCCATTCCTTTTCTAGTGCATGAATCTCATCCTCGACTGGAGTAATGAGGTGTGGACAATCCAAGGTGGATTCTTCATTTGTGATCATCAGAACTCCAAGAGGATTCTGAGTATTGTTAGGCTTGCCTCCGGGAGGTATGGGTAAACGACCATCTTAGATCATATCCTGAAGGATATGTTTCAGTTTAAAACACTTCTCCGTATCATGTCCCTTGCCTCTATGATATTCACAGTATGCATTCTCATCCCAGAACTTAGACTTCTTCTCTGGGTCAGGCGTAGGTCCTATGGGCTGGAGCTTACCTTGTTTCATCAACCTTTTCAGAGCGTTGGAATATGAATCACCAATGTTCGTGAACTTCCTTTGCGGGTTATTCTTCTTAGCAGATTCAACAAGATTAACCTCATCAATCTTGCTAGTAGAGCCATAAGAACGACTCGTTGCACCCTGATATCCACGACCTACCGTTTTGGACAAGAGTCCTTTACGGATGTCGTCTTCAATTCTCGTTCCTAGCACAGTCAGGTCTTTGAAAGACTTTATGTTTTGGTACCTCAAATGGATTGCATAAATAGGTCTCAAATTATCCACGAACTTTTCCACAAGAGTAGCTTCGTCTGGGCATTCAACAAGTTGTGTGCTAGTCTTTCTCCACCTACTTAGGAAGTCGGTGAAGCCTTCTTTCTCGTTTTGGGTAAGAACCTCTAGAGTGCGCATATTGACTTGGATTTCAGCATTATCTGCGTATTGTTTAGTGAACTCAATTGCGCCATCGTCCCAAGTGGCAATTTTCTTGTGCTGCAACGAGTAGAACCATTGCTTTGAAATAGTGTCGAGAAATGAAGGAAAGATCCTTAGGAATATCTCGGGTTTGATGCCTTTGATTGACATATAATCTTTGAAGGCACGAATGTGGTTCAAAGGGTTTTCATTCCCCTTGAACTTTGGGATGTCAGTCATGTTGAAGTTGGTTGGCAATTGAGCATTCACCGCCTCATACATGCGATTATTCTCCCTGTAGATGTCATCTCCCTTAAGGTATATTAGTTGCTCCTCCAAGTATTGGAGTCGCTTTTCAGCTTCAATAGGACCTAGTGGGGGGTTGACTTCTTATTGTCCAACAAAGGGAGAAGGCCTAGTTTCTACAGCGACAATTCGGCTCTCAATGGCATTGAGGCGAGCATAAGCTTGGTCTTGGCTTGTTTGGAGATGGATGAGCGCAGCTAGGATTAGATCATTACCATTTTCGGGTTGTTAGGGTTGACCATTAATGCTTGCGTGACTAGTTCCAGGCATCTTGGAAACTGGAAAAGAGATAGACGACGAATCAAAACACGATCGACCATTTTAGCACAGTTACTAAAAAAAGACTCGGCTTGTGAAGTGGGAGTGTGCCACTGTGTTAAGTGAGGTTTGAAAATGACAAATTTTGAAATATTTTTCCTAGACAACTGTAGTGTAGTTGTAGGAGTGCTGACTCAAGGTGAGGTCTTAAAATGGGTTTTGAGGCCCGAATTTTGACTGGACATTTGGACAGAGTTTCGACTCATTTTGCGCTATTTTAGGCCACTTTTGAAAGTATTTACATTTTTAAAAGGGATTTTGTTTTATAGAAATTTCGTCATGGTTTTGTTTACAAAATGGTGATCACGTATATGATATAAACATTCATACAGGCATTATAACGATATGCTGAGTGCATTTAAAGGGTTTGGGCTTAAAAGGTGGGTTGCCATACCAAGCAGTCAAACCCTGGTCTGTGGAGAGGTCCGTGCCAAATAAGAGTAAGGTCGGTTCCTAGTCCATTTCCTCGAGTAGTGAAAGCCCTTTATACAAACAAGAGTATGTACCACGGTATGGTTGACGTCAATTGCTATCTATACTTAGGCCCAGATAAGAATTTGGACCGTCCAGACGGGACGATTGGTCGAATGGGTTGGGTTGGGCCTAGGAAGGCCGAATAAAATGACTTAAGAAGGTCGAGTAAGGAAAATCGACAACTGTCTCGTATAAAATATTCCCTAACCTTGTTCAAGTTTCACCCTGGGTAACACGTAAGTGTATATTCCCCAGCGGAGTAGCCAAACTGTGGACATGGGCCACCCGCGGCGCTCGCGGAAGCGCTTTGAATAAGCGTGCATTTGTGGAGTCGCCACCAATTTTTATGGGAAATTGAAACCGTTCGAATACCTCGTGTCATGTAAAGACACAAAGTAGTGACATGAACACTAAGAACTCGTTACCCTTAGCATTCTATGTCTAGAATGACTCTCGTGGATGCCAATGAACACGGATGTTCACAGAGATCTGGAGTAAGGGGTGAGGGTACGTATTAGGAAGCTCTTTTACTGAACACCTAATCCTGTCCGCCTCGATATCGGCCTCTACTAATGATTAGGGAAATCGTTCGTATTTGATATGTTATCGATTGTATGCATGCAATGCAACATCCAACGTTTTAAACATAACATGTGAGATTAGACTATTTCGGTGAACAAATAGTTTAGACAATTAATCATGTCGAATAGGGATTTAGGATTGATTACATGTGAAGAACAAGTAAATAAACCATACAAAATAAATAAATACGATAAATAAATAACGATAATTAAAATTATAATGAATTACAATGAATAATTGACTTACGTCAAAAATACACTCAAGATGGAAATATGAAGAAAAGGGAGAAAAATAAAAGATTAGAAATTAAAGTGACAAAGTAGGTCAGATTAAGGGTGATATTATCATAGTAGTTAATTAATTACGTAATTAAAGATTAGGTCAAAGCGAGAACGGAAGTTCAGGGACAGAACTCATCTCAGAATAGGCGCAGCATCTACTGCGTCCCGTAGAGGAGGCGCAGCTGTTCCTGCGTCTGTTCTTGGGCTGAGCTCTGGCTGTGAAGTTAGAACCGCGGGTAGTTAGCGTTCTTTGGTATGTTTTACGATTGATTATCGACATTAAACTCAAGTAAAAGTGATTTAACATATTTATTACATATGGAACCGTCATAAAAGTGACCAACACGAATCAAAACGATTTGAAATGGGTTAAAAACGAATTAAGAACAAATTAGGTTTATTTACGATGGAGGAACGAACTTTGAAAGAATTGATAAACTGAAAATAAACAATGGAAAATATGTACAAAAGAGGAATTCCAGAGACTTGACATGGACAAATCGAGCCTCTAAAATCCGAGTTTGATTTAATGACGAAAACCCGCAAATATCGAGTTATAAGAGAATTAAGGCGAGAATAAAGCGTGATAATTGAAACGAGAACATTAAAACATGGTTTATGTACTGAAGAAAGAAAGAAAATAAGGAAATAAAATGAAAGGAAAAAAAACCACAGAGACCCGAGGAAGAAGAAGAAGAAGAGCAGGAGTAGCGGCAGCCTCTGGAAGAGGCGCAGCAGGTGCTGCGACTCTTTGAAGAGGCGCAGCTGTTGCTGCGTTTATTCTCGACGTCTGGTAACTGCTGTTTCGTAAAAACAGTTTTGAAAAGAGGTTTTTATATTCGGTTTTGAATGTATTTTTGACGTGAATATTACATTAATTGAATACAAAAATAAAATACAATAAAAAGCCGGGATTTAGACCCTCAGACTTACATGTTTGACGAAACGAAATTAACTAAGTTAACGTTTAGTGATTGCTCGACTCGAATGTATTTAGAAAGTGCCCTCGTTGGAGGATTTTAGATTAATTGATTGATTGATGTGTAGTGGTCAAATTAGTTGGTCATGCAACGTGACTGGGACTCGGAATGATCTGAGCTTACATGGTCGATTGATCAAGCACATAGGCATCGAAAGCTTAGAGAATGGTCTAGAATGCAAAGGAGAAGAGAAGGGCGGACACTCGCGTGAAAAATATGGAGACCGAAGGTCTCTATTTATACTAAACAATGTGAAGCGTTTTGGAATGACTCAAACTTTGGAAAGAAATCACGGAAATATTCTATGAACAGCGAAAACAGGCTAGAAAAGAGGCGAAGCAGCTGCTGCGGTCCTTCAAAGAGGCACAACACCTGCTGCGTCATTTCCCCAGAGGTTTCCTCCTGCGGAAGAAATATTTCCGCGTTTCTATTATGGAATTGCGGTAGATCTCTACTTCTTTATTCCGTAAAATATGATTTATGGATGATATTTTACCAAAAGATATAAAATTCAATTATGGAATAAATATCCGGAATATTCTAGAACATTCCGACTCGGCATTTTAAACGGTTTCTTAGAAAATGAAGCGGTTTTTTACCCAGACTCCAAATGAACTCTAATTACTGTCAAAACGACCGTATCGGTGCATAGATGACGACCAAGGGGTAGACACAAGTATTTGAGCTATCACCTGACGATAAACTTACGGACTGTCATAAATCATTCCGTGTACCAAACATGCGGCCCAATCATCACTGGGTGGTTAGCGGAAGGTGTAAAAATGAGGTATCTACAATAACCCATTTTCAAACCTTTTAAAAAAAAAAAGACCATTTGTAAACCAAATAATGCCGAATTTTCCGATTTTCAAATCTCAACTTTCCAAAACAAAAACTTTTTCAAAAATCCATTTTGTAAATTAAATGATGTTCAATTTTATGTAAATGTAAAATCCATTTCCTTTCAAAAGTCACTTTTTGTAAAATTCCATTTTCAAAATTCAAGTCAATTTTAAATTCCCATAAATAAAATCCTTTGTAAATTTCGCAAAAAAAAAAAAAATCTAAAAAGTCTAAAAAACCAAAAAGTGTTTTAAATCAGAATATTTTCAAACCATGTAAATGTAAATATGTAAATTAAATTGGGCTAAGTCAGAGTCAAAATTCAAACAGGCTATATCCTAGTCGGAATTCTGTCGAGTTATAAACCCATCTTCCCTTACATTTTGGGTCTCTCAAATTCAAGTCAAATCCAAAGGCGTCACGCCGTTATTTCGGACCCCCTACCCCAATTCAGTTAGGATCTGAACATTTCCAACACCTCGAGTCACACGTGCCCGAGTCGTACACAAAAGACTTAATGAGGCTCACCTTTCAACGCCTTACAAACCGGTAACAGCCCATGACGTGCTTTAGCTCGCGCCGGAGTTCCGTGAGAGAAGTGTCGCGGGTGGCTGTGTCCACAAATAGACATGGTTACTAATTCAAACAACAATTTAAATGTAAATAAGCAACAAGAATTGAAATTAGGAAAGGAATTATTTTAAAAGTTTCAAACTTTGGATTTTTTAAAAAGAAAATTTCTTAAAGTTTTAAATTACAACCCAAATACTAAATGTAAACAACCCAACTAAAGTAGAACTAAACTAATTTGTGAGTAATTAATGCTTAATTAAGAAAAGATTAGTACTTAATTAAGAAAAGTTTAACATTTAAAAGAAAATAATTCTAGATCTAAGGTAGTGTCTCTACAAAAGATTAACATGGGGGTATATATAGTCTCCCCACAAATTAGGTCTAAAAACAGAGGAGAAGGTAAAAAATGTGGAGAAGGGGTATCGGCCGGTGGACCGGCCTCCGGTCACACGACATGTTGGGAGCCCGCTGGAACTTTTTTTCTTGAAAATTTGGCTTTGGAATGCGAGGAGGGATGTAGGCCAGTGGACAGGAGGCCGATCTAGGACAGGCTCAGATCCCTTTTTCCTTGACCTAAGTTGAGGAGGGATTTGAGCCGGTGGACATGTGGTCGGTCTAGGACAGGCTCAGTTCCACTGTAACATTTCTTGCCAAATCAACCTTGACTTAAGTTAAGGACGGATATGGGCCGGTGGACAGGCGGTCGGTCTAGGACAGGCTCAAAGTCCTTATTTGCCTTATCTTCCTTTCTTCATGCTTCCTAACTTCAATTCCCACTTTGCTCATGTTGCTTCTCCTCCTTATTCATCCAACATCTACAATTCAAAGTCGATGGAGGTAAAATTCGACAAATAGACAAAATGACGAGTAAAGCGGTCTACAAACAAAATGCATGAAGATAAAAGGATAATCGACACCAAAAAAGGGCACATCAGTTGCGTTTGTTGAAGTTTTTACGTATTCTTGTTTTTATTGTTGAACATTTTATGTTAGACTTTTTATGGTATTTTTTTTTGACTTTTTATCTTAAGAAAAAAAAAAGGACGATTAGAACGATTTATAGCATTCTTAACAAATAAAAAATAAAAAAGGTCCAAATAAATAACGTGATACAATAATCAAATCTTCGCTAATTAAATAAATATTACATCATCTTCTCTTAGATATGGATTTTTGAACCTTTCCCGACCAATGCATGTAACTTACAAGCACATAAGAGCTTATAGGTCGTCGAAATAATGTAACCACAATAGTCATCCAAGTAATAACCCATGTTAGTCCCCCGAACATATTCCACTTCCATTGCTTCAAGAGCGGTCGCAGACACTCTTCCACTGAACATTGAAAATATATTCTTATAATTGATGTGACCAATATTTGAGCATATTTAGTCCCCGAATTAGCCTCGTTCCTATGATTTTTAGTGCATATTTGGGTCATTTACTATCTTTAGTCCTTTGTTTTGCATATTCTTTGAGGTTGTGTTCCCTTGGTAGGAGAGGAGTGCATACCTTGCATTTTCATGGCAAAATAGAGCTAAATTGATCGAATCTAATGATCAAGCATCAAAGTGAAGACAAGACTAGAAGGCCTTTGTAAATAATGAAATAGATGGGCAGTGATGAAGAAGATCCTTGCATCTGCGACAAGATCCCGGAGGATTATTGGAAGAAGAAAAGAAGGAAAGAAGAAAAAGCTCACTGGACTGGAATCCGCTCGTCCCACCTGCCTGGCCGCTCGTCCAAGAGCTCCACAATCCGAGCGTCCCACCTACCAAGCCGCTCGTCCACCACCTGCACAATCCGCTCATCCTGACCTTTTGGATGCTCGGATTGTTCTCCAGTGCAGCCCGACTTCTTCTTGTTCTACTCGGGATACGCATATTTTCGAAAGACTAGCAAAAAGGAGACTCGCATCTTTCTTCGAGAGGTGCATTTCCTCAACTTTTCCTAAGGACTTCATCGTCATTTAAGCCCTTAGTAACCCTAATTTGTGCACCTAATCCCCATTATAAATACCCCATTATACTAATTAGATTATCATGTTCTTCTTATCAATTTTTAGTGTAGTCTATATTATTCTAATCTCTCTTTAATCTTGTAATCAACTTTTAATCAAGTGTTAATACAAATCTCATTTCCTTAATTTCTCTATTGTTCATCCTTTATTTTGGGTAATTGAAGATTATTGGGTTTATTTGGAGGATTGACAACCTTCCAATCATTCATCAAGTACTTCTATTATTCTTTGCTTATTATTTTGGAATCATCATTAGGTATAATTCTCTTAATCCCTTTTTAATTATTGTTAATCATCTTTACTTATTCATCATGTTTTGCTTTGTTGATATGATTGACAACCCTGTTAACATGTTAAACTTGATAATGAGTGAGTAGTTCCTTTAACTAGGGTTAATGGGGAATTAGGGGAAACCAACATGGGGGATGATTCATGCTTAATCTAATATGTTCACATAATTTATTTGCTTGCTTGTTGTGATCTCAACTTATGCACATGTTATGTTTGATGAAATGCGAGCCTATGAATCCTTGCTTTTTTTACCCATCACTTACTTTTTCAATGAGACTTGTAAGACATAAACCAACTCGAGTCTCATTAGACCATGCATATAGTTGAGTAGGGAGGATTAAGTCGACTTGTAGGTGTTGTACAATCTAATCGATTCGTCTCCGGGACCCAAACCTTCCTAGGATTATAAGATATAAACCAACTCGATCCTATCACAAGAATAATTGTTTGCTTATAATTTGAGAATATGTTTGTATGATCAATTCCTATGAATCCCCTATGAACCCATGACACCCTAGTGCTTTTAATCAATTGTTTACACCTCTTTTTAATCATCTTGCTTGTTTACTTTTATTGTTATTTAGTTTAGTGATCTTCTTATCTCAACCCAAATTGTGACACCCATAGATACTACTACTTGCAATCGAAAATCCTACACAAATACCCGTCCCTTGGGATCCGACCTTTACTTTCCTCTTTACTAATAGTAGAGTTGTTTGTGAAGATTATAAATATTGTTTTGGTCTAGGTACTCCTAACGACAAGTAACCGAAATCTAAGCTAAGAAAGCGACCGACCAAAAATGGCGCCGTTGCCGGGGACGGTGTTAACTTGATTTGATTTTCTTTGATTGTTATTAGTTGTGTCTTTCTTTGCCTTGTGGAAGTAAAACTCCTCAAGGTTTGTTCTAATTGTTTTCGAGTTGTTTGATATTTTGCATGTCTAGAAGATCACAAGGTAACTTGTTACCCATTGATCGCGAAATTGAAAGAACTTTGACAACCAATAGAAGACTTGTTAGAAATACTTTGAGAGGTATTGGTGAGGTTGTAGATATTCAACCAAATACTCTTGAGTTCATCAACCCTTTTGCAAGAGAAGGTGAGGAGAACCCAACACAAAATCAACCACGCAATCAACCCACAGTGCGTAAGTTTTCATCATATTCCGTACCAACCGAGGAGAACCTACCCAATGGTACTCCCATACCACAACACTTAACCGGAAATTTTATTGCAAAATCTGCATTTATCCAATTAGTCGAAAGAAGCCAATTTGGGGGGGATGCCTAGTGAAGACCCTCATTCTCACATGGAGACTTTTTGTGACTATTGTGATGCGATTTCACAAACTGGAGTGACTCAAGACCGAATTCGATGAGTCTTATTTCCTTTTTCTCTAATTGGTACCGCGAAACAATGGTTAAAGAGCCTTGATAAGGCTACTCTTGGAATTGACTCTTGGAAGAAGTTGGCTCTAGCTTTCTACAAAAAGTTATACCCTCCGGAAAAGACTAACATGCTAAGAGCCCAAATCACGGGTTTTAAGCAAAGGGACGAAGAATCTTTGTATGAAGCTTGGGAGCGATTCAAAGGAACTTGTCGCTCATGTCCTCATCATGGACTTAGCGAGTGGTTCTTAGTACAACAATTTTGGAATGGTCTTTATGAAGACTCCCGAAACATTCTCAACATGGGATCAAACGGTATGTTCACCGAAGTTGACGAT
The DNA here is from genome assembly GCF_048544455.1 of Silene latifolia. NCBI lineage: Eukaryota > Viridiplantae > Streptophyta > Magnoliopsida > Caryophyllales > Caryophyllaceae > Silene > Silene latifolia. The sequence goes on along the minus strand of NW_027413480.1, from coordinate 480,175 downwards.
AATCAAACTTGGAACAAGATTGAGGAAATGGCGGTCCATAATTCACAATATAGTAGACCTCGCAAGGCTATTAGAGGAGGAAAGCATGAAGTGGACTCTATTACTCAATTGGGTGCTCAACTTAGTGCACATATTGATACCATCTACTTGAAGTTTGAAAAGGCTATGGCTAAGCTTGAAAAAGCCTCAAAATCACCAAATCAACATGTTAATGCCATGGTAGCATCTTCATCAATCCCAAGTGGAGTATGTGAGAATTGTGGAACTTTGGGACATGACCAAAGTGAATGTAGGGGAACAAGTGAGCAAATGAATGCTTTTCAAGCATACAAAAGTGGTACCCCTTATTCCAACTATTACAATGAAAACACCAAATTCCATCCAAATCTCTCATACAAAAGCCAAAATGTTCAGAACCCTCAACCAACATACACCCCACCTCCAATGAGATACCAAAATCAAAGACCCTTTTACAACCAAAACCAAGGTTACCAAAATCAAACTCCATACAATCAACAAAATGACCAAGGTATTGATGTTCAAAAAGCGGTCCTCCAAATGCAAAAGAATCAACAAGAATTTTTCACTCAAATGCAAAAAGATAGCCAAGCAACATACATCACCATCAACAACATCCTAGCCCACACAAAAATGTTGGAAACTCAAATGACCCAACTAGCATCTTCAAGCTCTCAAAGACAAAAGAGGCAATTACCACCTCAAAGTAATCCTCCAAGACATGAAACGGTTAGTGCCATCCACTTGAGGAGTGGTACAAGATATGAAGGGCCAAAGAAGCAAGTTGAGGATGAAGTTGTTGAGGCTAGTGACAAGGAAAGAGTTGTGCAAAACTCTAGGGAAGAAGAACCCACCAATCAAGAAGTTTCAAAGAAAAATGAAGAAAAGGCCAAAGAGAAGGAGCCCATTGTGATTAGACTTCCATTCCCGAGTCGTCAAGCTAAGCCTAAGTTTGATGACCAACTTGGAAAATTCATGGAAATTGTGAAGAATTTAGAAGTCTCGATTCCTTTCACGGAATTGATCAATCACATTCCGGCCTATGCAAACTACATGAAGGACATCCTTACAAAGAAGAAATCAATCCGGAAGCTTGAGACTATTGCCTTCACTAAGGTGAGTAGTGCCATCCTTCAAGGGAGTTCACCTCCAAAGCTCAAGGATCCGGGAAGCTTCTCCATTCCATGCACTATTGGTGACACTGCAATCAACAAAGCTTTATGTGACCTTGAGGCAAGTGTTAGTGTCATGCCATATTCGGTTAACAAGAGGCTAGGAATGGGAGAACTCAAATGCACCAACATCACGCTTCAAATGGCGGATAGATTGACAAAGACACCTTTAGGGGTATGGGAAGATGTTCCCGTGAGAATTGGAAAATTCTTCATCCGGGTGGATTTCGTTATTGTTGACATGGAAGAAGACTCCAACATTCCTATTATCTTAGGAAGACCTTTCTTGCACACCACGGGAGCGGTGATCGATGTGAAGCATGGAGAGATCACCCTTGAAGTGGGAGATGAAACCATCACTTTCAATCTTGACAAGACCATGAGAGCTACCCGATTGCATGAGCCATGTTTTATGGTTGATCACTATAGCCAGAAGGATGATAGGAAGAAGTTGGAATTTCAATGGAGAAAGAAGGCGGATAATGCCCCATCAAAAGAGCAAGGAAATTGCAACAATGAGAGCTTGAAAAGCTCACCCATGACAAGTGAAGAAGAAGGCCTCATTGGCCAAGACAAGAAAGAAGGAGAGTTGTCTTTATCAACTCAAGACTTTTTTAGTGAGCAAGTAGACGAAGTATGCGGTCTTTGGGATGATGAGTTTGAAGGGATATTCAGTCCCTATATTGGTAATGCTATGACCCAAGACAATCATGGAGAACAACAAGTGCAAATATCTATTGAGGATCTTTATCATGATAATGAGCAAGCTTTCGACTACTTTTTCAAGGTGCTGAGTAACATCAACAACACCTTGAACATGCCCCCTTGACATCTCACATTGGATGAGAGTTTGGTGGAGTCCTCCCTAAACCACCATTTGTAAATATTCTAACTCCCTAACTTGCATTTCAATTATTCTATTGCATTTTTGTCATTTTTGGATTTACATTTTTGTGCCTTGATCAAGATATTCATCATTTTGAGAGAAGTGAGGGAAGGACTTATGAATTTATTGATGTGTAGTGCTTTGACCTAGTGTGGGGATATCAATTGCCTAGGCTATTCATGCCTTTGTAGTGCCCCTACAATGAAGAACGCGAGAATTGAAGAATGAAATGACACGGGTTACGAAGCACCCACGGATGGACCTGAATCCGTGTGGTCAAGGAAGAATCCGAGCAGCCTGAGGGTTAATCCGCTCGTCCTGAAGAAACACGAGCGTCCAAGCCATCAGACGCTCGTCTGGTGAAGCTGCAGAAATTAAAATTTGGGTCTGACTGTCGAGCGTCCCAGCCAGAAAGACGCTCGTCTCAGTCTGGATGGTCGTCCATCAAGAAAGACGCTCGTCTTTTTGCTGCCAAATTCTGGGATTTCTCCCTGGAAAGGAATCCGAGCGTCCTAAGCAGAAGACGCTCGTCTCAGCTCAAGGAATCCGCTCGTCTTTCCTGCGGTCCGCTCGTCCAGTGGCGTCTTTTTCTGAACCATTTTTTGAAGAATTCGAGCGTCCCGACCCCTGGTCCGCTCCTCTCCCTCTGCAGATTCAAAACTAACGGGTCTTTTTAAACCCTCCTCTCCCATTCATTCTCATTTCTTCAAAATACAAACACTACCCAAAACCCCAAAACTCTCATCCTCTCCATCAACAAAAACAAATTCCCTCAACCGAATTCAACCAAATCAAATCCAAACTTCCTCACAACAAAAATTAATCACTCCTTTTGCAACAACAAGTGATTCAAACACCAAAATCTTCAAGTTTTGAGTCGATTTTTAGGCTACAAAGCAACATTCATTCATCCTAAATCGATTTGAGCATTACTAGAAATTGAGGATTTCAGTCTTTCATTGGTGAAATTAAGCAAAGGAGAATGGCAAGAACAAAAGGTGGAAACAAGGCACCCTAAAAGAAGACACTTTCCAAAAGACAATTAGCTCTTCAAGCAAAACAAGTATCAAAGGCATTGGTAGTCCATGAGGTAAGGTTGGAGGTTCAAGAACAAAATCCCCCTATGGAAGCTACTACTTCAACTCCAGTCATTGAACAATTACCCGATTATCCGGAGGTAATTTTCACTTCCGACTCCCATAGGGAGAAATTCATTCTCTTTGCTAAGAAAACCATCATGCCTACTAAGTTTATTTGTGAAGATGCATTGTCAAAGTTGGGTGTCCTTGAACAAACTAAGACCTTTTTCGAGTCTATGGGGTTAAGTAAATTGTTTACAATGCAAGAATTGAAATACCCCTCCCTTACCTTGGAATTTTTGAGTTCTTTGAAAGTCACAAGGGTGGAGACTCGAACCGTCATTGAGTTTCGTCTTGAAAATGTTGATAGATGCTTATCTTATGACGAATTGGGTAAGATATTTGGCCTTAGAGATATTGCGAAATTTACAAAGATTCCTACCAAGTATGACCCCGCTCCTCTTTGGATGGCAATTTCCGGAAGGAAATTCACACGTTTTCATGATTGTCGTGCTCTCTTAGTCCACCATCCGGGCATTAGAGTATGGCATAAGGTCATTGGGAATACTTTGATAGCTAGAAATGGCACAAATCATCTTACCAAACTCGATTTTATTCTTCTTGAATCGACTTTGAACATTAGGAGAGAATTTACCAAGCCATACAATGCTCTACGACTTTTGGTTGATCGATGGCTTAATGTTGATTGTGGCAAAGAAGGCACGGCCTTTATTGCCAATGGAGGACTAGTCACCTATTTGGCTAAGCATTTTAGCCGGGATTTCAACAAGAATAACACTTATGCACCGGTAAAAGGTGGCCATCGTATCGATTTGCCTACCATGATTCTAAAGTTTAAGTGGGTCAAGAACGATACTCTTGACAACAAGTTTGGGTGGTTGACAAATGAAGCTAGATCCTTCACTTTGCCTAGCAAAATTTGCCGATTGAATGTTCACCGACCGAACTACCTTCTCCCACTCTCCGAAGAGACCGAGTACATCATTCAACACTAAGGGGACGAAATTGCCGAGCCCTCCTCCTCCATTATCACCCCACCTTACCCATTTGAGTACCACGAGTTTAACCCCAAAGATGTCAAGGCGGGAAATGATTACTTGACTCTACTCATGAGGGAAATCCATAAACAAGCTTATAATGATAGATTTGATGCTTATAAGGCCCAATATCCGCCCCTCCTACATCTAGCTAGGCAAGGACTTCTTGATCCATCTTGTCCTTTGCCTAGTTGGGCGGATAGGGAAGTATTCTTTCCTAGCACTTCTAGTGGTGGTAGACCGGGTGGAGAGGAAATGGTTGTTGATGAGAATGGTGACCAAGAAGGAGGAGAAGAAGAAGTTCAAGAAGAAGAGGAAAGTGAGGAAGAACAAGGAAGTGAAAGTGAGAGTGGACATGATTCCACATCTATGGAGGTTGATGATGCCTTAAGCGAGGAAGATGATGATAATGATGATACGATGGGTGAGGACTAGCAAACTTTTGGAGGCTCCAACATTCTTACACCTCCCTTATGGTTTGTCTACTTCTTTTGTTTTTATTTTATCTTGATCATTTTGAGGAGTCCTAGCAACATTAGAGGACTAACACCTTGGCATTATTAAGGTGTTCATTTTTATTGTTCCCGACTTGAAAAATCCAAAATGACAATTTTTAGTTTCATGCATTGCATTCCATGTGCATGAACTCCCCCGAAATTCTTGACATTAGAAATAATGTCTATTTTGGTTTGGGGAAGTCCATGCATATGCATTGGGAGCTAATCTAAATTATGATCTCCGCCATAACAAAAACACATGCATCATGTAGTGTAGTTTAGTGTAGTTTGTATTTAGTTTAAAAATCATGCATTTTCATTGCATAATTTCCTATCGTATTGGCGATTGAGGACAATGTCCATACTAGTGTAGGGATGGGAAATTCTAACTTGACTTTTATACAAATCCAAAAAAAAATAAAAAAAAAATCGAAAAAAAACCAAAAAAAATTGAAAAATTGAAAATCCAAAAACAAGTTCATTTCTCTTTGTAGTGTAGTCTTGTATATATATTGTTTTGTATATATTATGTTTGTTCATCCTTGTTCACATTGATCGACTACGCCACATCCGAGACATAAGGATATTGAATACCGCATGGTATGATCTTTCCAATCTCCTTTTTCCTCTTTATGTTAATGACTATGTGGCTTTATTTTGATTGATGCGGTATAAACAATGTGAATTTAGGATTGCATTTAGATTATTTGGCATACTAGTTGGTAGAAGCATATGCATTAGGATGTATAAATGTTAGTTGCATCATGGCATATAGTTGCAATTAGGAAAAATTTTGCGAAACCGTTTATTTGGGAAGCTTGATAAGTGTATATAAGGCCCTAGTAGATGCTTTTTCTTCTTAAGACTTTGCTTGTTAGAATACTTGTAAAACACCCTAAGATGTGTCATGCTAGTATCCTTTGACCCATGGATTAAGGCCTAGTCAAGAGTACCTTGTGGTGTGATAACTCCATGGCTACCGTTTATTCCAAGGTGACCCTTGAAACCATGCAACCATCATCCATGTTCTACCACATTTTGTCCTCAAAGGGAATGGGCACAAAAATTGTTCAAAAATTTGAGTTCAAGAAATGAAATGGAAAGTCAAAAAGTTTGCAAATTGCATCAAAAGAAAAGAGGAGTAACAAAAAATAAAACTCCTATGCTTCAAATATAAGGCACCCTCGTTACTAATTGGGGTGACTTTGAAAATGTTCAAAAGAAAATGCAAAACTTGAAAGTTGTCAAGTATTGAAATGCCAAACATCAAAAGAAATGGCAAAAAGAAAGTATTCTCAAATGTTATATGCCACAAGAAATTGGGGAGAAAAACAACAACAAAAGCAAACTCCCAAATAAAACTCAAATCCTATTGATCCATTTATCCGTCATATCCATTTTTGTGCATGGTAGAGAGGGGACGACCCTTCTTCTTGTCTAGGCAAGAAGGGGAATTCCGCGATCCTGCAGTGTCTCTAACACCATAGGGAGCCTATTCTTGACAAAAGCATTTAACGATTGAGGACAAAGGTACCCTAACTTGACACAATTTGGAGGTGATTTATTGGTATCCTTCTAGGCTTAGTAGTTTGAAGAAACAATATCTATGAAGGAGTGTGTACCCTTGAATCGCTTCCCCTTTAGATAATTTCCGCCACTTAGATGAGGAAAGTGGCTATTCCTTTTGTAGATGCATCCATTGCTTGATTTTGTGTGCTTTAATGATTGGATGTGTCGCCATTTAGGCAAGACCCACCTTGCCTTGCAAGAAGGCATCCTACCTCATGGTTGTCTTGTTGTGAGTTGAAGGAGCGGAGTGAGACCCGCTAATTGTCTCATATCGGCTATATTAGTAGGTTAGTTTAAATAAGGGTCCTAGTTTTGTCACCTCTTTACTCGGGACGAGCAAAGGCTCGGTTTGGGGATATTTGATGTGACCAATATTTGAGCATATTTAGTCCCCGAATTAGCCTCGTTCCTGTGCTTTTTAGTGCATATTTGGGTCATTTACTATCTTTAGTCCTTTGTTTTGCATATTCTTTGAGGTTTTATTCCCTTGGTAGGAGAGGAGTGCATACCTTGCATTTTCATGGCAAAATAGAGCTAAATTGATCGAATCTAATGACCAAGCATCAAAGTGAAGACAAGACTAGAAGGCCTTTGTAAATAATGAAGTATATGGGCAATTATGAAGAAGATCCTTGCATCTCCGACAAGATCCCGGAGGATTGTTGGAAGAAGAAAAGAAGGAAAGAAGAAAAAGCTCACTGGACTGGAATCCGCTCGCCCCACCTGCCTGACCGCTCGTCCAAGAGCTCCACAATCCGAGCGTCCCACCTACCAAGCCGCTCGTCCACCACCTGCACAATCCGCTCGTCCCGACCTTTTGGATGCTCGGATTGTTCTCCAGTGCAGCCCGGCTTCTTCTTGTTTTACTCGGGATGCGCATATTTTCGAAAGACTAGCAAAAAGGAGACTCGCATCTTTCTTCGAGAGGAGCATTTCCTCAACTTTTCCTAAGGACTTAATCGTCATTTAAGCCCTTAGTAACCCTAATTTGTGCACCTAATCCCCATTATAAATACCTCATTATACTAATTAGATTATCATGTTCTTCTTATCAATTTTTAGTGTAGTCTATATTATTCTAATCTCTCTTTAATCTTGTAATCTACTTTTAATCAAGTGTTAATACAAATCTCATTTCCTTAATTTCTCTATTGTTCATCCTTTATTTTGGGTAATTGAAGATTATTTGGGTTTATTTGGAGGATTGACAACCTTCCAATCATTCATCAAGTACTTCTATTATTCTTTGCTTATTATTTTGGAATCATCATTAGGTATAATTCTCTTAATCCCTTTTTAATTATTGTTAATCATCTTTACTTATTCATCATGTTTTGCTTTGTTGATTTGATTGACAACCTTGTTATCATGTTAAATTTGATAATGAGTGAGTAGTTCCTTTAACTAGGGTTAATGGGGAATTAGGGGAAACCAACATGGGGGATGATTCATGCTTAATCTAATATGTTCACATAATTTATTTGCTTGCTTGTTGTGATATCAACTTATGCACATGTTATGTTTGATGAAATGCGAGCCTATGAATCCTTGCATTTTTTTACCCATCACTTACCTTTTCAATGAGACTTGTAAGACATAAACCAACTCGAGTCTCATTAGACCATGCATATAGTTGAGTAGGGAGGATTAAGTCGACTTGTAGGTGTTGTACAATCTAATCGATTCGGCTCCGGGACCCAAACCTTCCTAGGATTGTAAGATATAAACCAACTCGATCCTATCACAACAATAACTGCTTGCTTATAATTTGAGAATATGTTTGTATGATCAATTCCCATGAATCCCCTATGAACCCATGACACCCTAGTGCTTTTAATCAATTGTTTAAACCTCTTTTTAATCATCTTTCTTGTTTACTTTTATTGTTATTTAGTTTAGTGATCTTCTTATCTCAACCCAAATTGTGACACCCTTAGATACCACTACTTGCAATCGAAAATCCTACATCAATACCCGTCCCTTGGGATCCGACCTTTACTTGCCTCTTTACTAATAGTAGAGTTGTTTGTGAAGATTATAAATATTATTTTGGTCTAGGTACTCCTAACGACAAGTAACCGAAATCTATGCTAAGAAAGCGACCGACCAATAATATAGGTTATTGACAACTGTCTTGCTTATAGAATCTTCCAACGTCTTTCTAATCTCGATATATTGCCCGTTCCTCATAACATCAACCCGTTTTCATAGATTGTCAAGAGTAAGTTCAGCTGATCCTAACCACATCTTAAATTGAGCATGCGCGGACTCAACTCTAGATGTAGTTGTGTTACCGAAATGAAGCACCAAATTAGTAAAACATTTGCCAAACATATGGATATTATGCCACCATGTCAACTGACGCTAACTGATAAGTGCAGGATGAGAATAATATTTTTTCTTCAACCCACTCCATCTGACATTCATCAAAGGTTTTAGCTTCAATAACTTTCTTACAATCGCCATGTCCTACCGCTTTCCCGAAATTACCATTTTTTCTATGTTCGTTGCTTTGGCCTAACTGCATTGTAAATGCGAAATAGGCACAAAAAATGATGGGAAGTGCGAAATGCCAAAGAAATTGCACTAATTAGACAATGCTCTTGATTAATAACGATCATTGTTGGCTTTACATCTGGTCCCAACAATGATCCCAGCCTTCTCAAAACCCAAGTATACCCTTCAGTGGTCTCTCTCTTAATTAACGCGTAACCTATTAAAAAGCTTTTTTCCAACAGGTGTAACGCCTACACGTTGAACTAATATAAGGTCATACTTGTTCGTCTTGTATGTAGAGTCGATTAGAAAAACAACTGGCCACGCTTTAAACATTTGCACTCCCTTAGGACTACCAAACCAAACATGTGTAAGAGCTTTTGTTTCCCTTTCCACTATGAATTCACGGAGGTAATTAACTTCGGTCGCTAGGTGTAACATATATTGCACACTATTTCTCCCATTCCTATCCTTTGCACTTGATCAAGCATTCTGATTGTAAATTTGTTTCAAAACTGGAGCCGGCTGATCAGGAAACCTAAGCGTAAATGCATGTCTAACTATCCCCGGTTTCACATGTATGAGACTGTAGCCGCTGCTTAATAAATTCTATCTGTTTCATCAGCTAACTTTGCTCTACGCCTATGACCTTCAAGAAACTTTCCAAACTTGTGATTATGAAACCCGCACTTCGGAGCTACTTCCCACACACTAGAACTTCTATTTATCACCCTTATTGCAAATGGATATTCAAATCTCTTTGTTTTTGACTTTCTTTGCGGGTTCTCGGGATCTTTAGCATGACTTTTGTAAGGTCCAGAACGCTCACATGCAACGATTTTATACGGAGGACGCTTTTCCATGTGATACCTATACTTTACCAAATGAAACCCTAACCCTAACCCGTAAACAAGTTCATTACTATGGTCGATTGCTTCCTCAAAGGTGTTAAACGTATAATCAAATACAAAATTATCATTATAATCAACACCATCTCCTTGAGCATCTTCAACATTTACCTAATTAAAAAGGACCAAACGTGTGAAATACACGAACAAACCTGGGCTAAATCCTGTGAAAAACACGTCTGGGAAAATCGCTTTGCTATAATCACTATATGCAAAACCGCTTTCCTCGCCGTTTTCGTAACTATAATACTCATTGTTATATTGATAATGTTGTTCGGCATTCCAATCGTTATTAAATCAATTACCGTCATTGTTGTATGATTCAAATAGATAATCGAAAAATAGGTTATCATCACTCATTAAGGATTAATCGATAAAGTATTGTTAGAAATATTTTGGGAGATTCTACAATGTATCCTCGAGTTTTTCGGTTTTCTATGATGTACCCTGATCTCTATACATTAGTCTATACCATGACCTTATTTATTGTCTTTGATATGTTACTTTCTTAATTGATCTATTAAATCATTTATTTACCATTTCAATTACTCGATAACCTACTCATTTACTTATTAACTCGCCAAATTACCCATTAACCACCAAATAGTATACAAATCTAACCAAAAATTCATAAGATCTCCATTATCACTTCATGAATCATAACTAAGGTTTTTAATAGTAATTTATGCTTATGGAAAGTGATTTGTAATACTTTTCACTTAGGATGGTGTTAGAACACTAACAAGCTAGAATAAAGGTCAAAAAACGGTTGTTTGATAGTCATAAAGCTAATGGAGAGTTAAAGGAGATCATGATAGAGAAATAAGTAAGAAGTTTAAGGATACAATGTAGAACATAAAAATTGTAAGTGTACAACATAGAAAACCGAAAAACTCAAGGGTACACTGCAGAATATCCCAAATATTTTTTAGAAAGAGAAGGGCAAACTTGGAATGTCGGAAATGAAATTAGGGACAAAATGAGTAAAATAGGGGGCAGAATCAGCGCGTCTTGCTTCAGACCGGCAACATGACAATATTTCAGACGGACAACATGTTGTCATTTTACAATAAAATGTGGTTATTTTATGATAACTTGTTACCATTATTTTTCATATCATGTTCAGGGTAAAAAGTGACACCTCTAATTATAACATTTTGTGCATTAAATGGTTACATTTATTTAAAAAATGACAACATTTTATCCATCTTATTTCAAATGGAAAAACAGTCCGTCTGAAATAAGAATATGCGGGGGCGGAATATAGCAATTTTGATTACAAAATCTTAAAAGTTTATATCACAACTTAGAAGTTCAGCAATATTGGTGCATTTTGAAGATGACGACGACTTGAGCAACACCACACGAGTGACGACACAGTCACATACCCTGACTCAGCCTTCAATTCACATTTTCTAGTTTCAATCTCACACCGTTACTTTACTCCTCTCTCCATTTTCCACGACACTCCATATCCCTCTTCCTCTGTTAATTTAATTCTATTTCACTGTCTGCATCGAGGGAGCCTATGGGGTGCAACGCTATTGGTTTCTTGAGGTAATTTTACGCTTTTATCTATATATTATTACTGTATGTTTAAGCTTGTCTTCATGACTTTGTGTACTGAACAAAGTGGCTGGGGAATTCTTACTCCGGTACGAGGGTAATGTAATGAGGATGTGTCCAATTGTTGTACTTTGGGGGATTAGGAAGAAATCCTTTGTTTGGTTAGCAAAATGGAGGCCTAGGGATTTGGTTGGTTGGGAAATCCGATCCCTACAAAATTATCTCCCCTCCTACAAACGAAAGATTTGGTGGCAAAATCATCTTTCCCTCCTATTTTGGTATCCAAATAGGGCCTTAGAGCTTGTTTGGTTTCGAGGATTTGGAGGGATTTGTTGTGCCAATGTAGCGATAATTTCATTTACTTATTATTTGGACAAAATTCATGACAATTCACAAGCTTGGTAAGATTTCCGTTTAACTCTGAAAGAGCATAGTATTTGAGGTGGAGTGCTATATTAGTCACAAAGTAAAAATTCCTTAATTGGAAGACACCTACATTACATATGTGGAAGTTTGACAACATTAGTATTTCTCCTAATCAAAATTTTAGCCAGCCACTATATCAGTTGTTTGCTTGTCTATTACTCGTATACTATCACGTGTTGATAAATCAAATTCGATAACAAGTCTGTAAGAGGAAAGTTACGCGATAAATGCGTAGGCCACTGTAAGAGGGTACGGCGTCCAACAATAGTAAGTAAATGTGACTGACAGGAGTGAGATTTGGTAAGATTGAGTTTGTTGATTATAAGAGAGGTAAATGTGTCTGACATGAATAGGAGGGAGTATCTGGGAGTGTAAATTGAAGATGAAAATTTTCAAAGAAGTTTCTGTAATATTTCATTTCCCTTTGAATACAATGAGGTTACATCTCATACATTTCTTATGGGGAGGTTGTTCTGTATTAAAGACTTAGGGTGTGTTTGGATTGAGGGATTCGGAGGGAAAAGAAAGGGAGGGGGAGTAGGGGATTTAAAATCCCTCATTTGGAAAGCAAATGAGGGTGGAGGGAAATGGAGGAGGAGAGATTTGGAGGGATCCAATTTCCCTCTTCCAAGACTAATCAAAATCTCTCCACAATAGGCAAAATTTGGAGGGAAATTGTATCCAAACACTCACACTCCATTCCCCCTCCCCTTCCCTTCTCTCCCTTTCCCTTCCCTCCTTCCCCCTCCCCTTCCTTTCCCTCCATTTTTGCTATCCAAACACACCCTAGAGTAGAGGTCTTTTCGGTTAGCTCAGTATTAAAGAGTAGGCTTCTCAGTCAGGGAAGAGTTGGATTTGGAGTATAGAAAGAAGAAATTTCATGTCCTAACTGTTAATCTTTATCATTTAGGGTGTGTTTGGATAGCAAAAGTGGAGGAAAAGGGAGGGGAGGGAGAAGGAGGGAAGGGAAAGGGAGAGAAGGGAAGGGGAGGGTAATGGAATGTGGTTGTTTGGATACAATTTTCCTCCAAATCTTGCCTATTGTGGAGAGATTTTGACTAGGCTTGGGGGAGAGAAATTGGATCCCTCTAAATCTCTCCCCTTCCATTTCCCTCCACCCTCATTTGTTATCCAAACAAGGGATTTTAAATCTTCTACTTTCCCTCCCTTTCTTTTCACTCCAAACCCCTCAATCCAAACACACCCTTAATCTTTTTTTATTTGTTGACTTTTCTTATTTGAGGATGGTCTCGACATTCTTTAGTACATGTTTTAACTTTTAAGTGTGTCTTTGGGTGATCCTTTTGTAAATGCATGACTTACTTCTGTAGCTAACTAGGGGAGAGCGGACCTTTGTGTCATGATTTGGTCTTTTCCATGTGTGTGTCATGATTTGGTCTTTTCCATGTGTGTGTGACTTACATGTCTTTTCCATATCACTTTACAACGCATAGAGTTGTTACTCCATTCCCTATTGATTTTCCGATGGAACCTCCTCTCAGCTTATGAAGTTGACTTTCTTCTTCTTGTGCTGTGGCACACACTTATCTTATGTGGTATCTAGGAAAAGTCCGATCCATACACCATAATATTTCTATTTCATGTTTGGATCTGAACTTTGAGTTCTCACATAAAAAACCATTATAAGATAAACGAAAATTAAATGAGCTGCAATACAATATGTTTGAGTTTTGTGACACTTTATTAGTTAATACTTCCTTTTTCATGTTGTGGAAGATTCTGACACTCTCATTACACATTAAAAACAGGTGTTACCCAGATGAGCAGATGTTGTGCCTTTCTTGGGGTTCAGTGAAATCAAATTGGAATGTTCTTTGCCATGTGCATTGTAATTTGGCAACAAGGACCGTGAGAACTGGTCACAACAGCTTATCTTTGAATCTGATTTTGACAGCGAATTCTTCACACCGCCGTCGGCTTTGTCGGACTTACTCGATTCCAGTTAGTTTGGAGGAGCAGTCTTCATCAGGATCTCTAGACCAGGATGAATTAAACAGTTCAAACGATCCTGAAGATGATAGAGCTTCTAATTCTCTTAGCAGTGGGGAGGTAAATTATGAGTCCTGCATGTATACTAGTAAACAAAAAAAGGCAAAGGATGGTGTTGGTTTCTCTGGTCAGTGGGAGTGAAAGTTTGAAGATTTAAGCAATATGGTGAAGTCAAGTCTAATATTCAGGGTAGCAGGAATGCGCTGATATGTTACAATATTAAAACAGAAAATCTGTGCTAAGCTGTCATCATAACGACTTATATAAGTAAAAAATATAGTATTATAAAATACTCCCTCCGTCCCGGTCAATTGTTGTCCTTTGATTTTGGCACAAAGACCAAAGAAAGAGGAGAGGACCAATTACTAAATGACAAGTGGAACAAATTGAGTGTGAATGATCAGATTACTCATTAAGTTCATTCTTAAAATGGAAAGGACAACAATTGACTGAGACACCCCAAAATGGAAAAGGACCACAAATGACCGGGACAGAGGGAGTACATAACAAGGCGAACTAGACTTGATAAGCGACTGATAAAGTTTGTGATTTACGAATTTGACAAATATGAAGGAGACGATCATTGTTTGTGTTAAATTGTCATGTTTGTTCATTGCAGTTAAAGTCATTGCTTGTGGACTCACAAAGGTCAAAGCTTATGAAAAAGCTAAGTGAATCCAATCAACAAAACCGCTTCCTGAAACGACAGGTTTGTACTACCACTACTACTTAAACTTATTCATTTGAGGCGTCAATCGCTATTTCCCTATGCTTATGACTAAGTGACAAACTCTACTACTTCTTACTGCTACCGCTGCTACTACTAAGCCTTCTAAAAACCTCAGTAATAATTTTGACAACTTGCTGATTTTGAGGGCTTATTACTTAGTGCCACACTCTTACAGCAGTTACATTCGCAGCATTTATATTTTCCTGATGCTGCATGCATGTTTGATCAGTTTTATATTGCTACTTGTTATTACAACTGATCCTTTCCGTGTGATTTCAAGTTATATTTCCAGCTTTCATAGATCATGATTGTAAAACGGTAATATGATATCATTATTGGATTATATTCCTTGCTTATTTTCTTGGTTGGCTATTAAAACAGCCTGTCCTCTTTGCTCCTAAGAGTAGTCTTGGGATTGATTGATGTTCCCCGAGGATAATCTTCTACATTTTGAGAGACTATGGGTTGATTGACTTGTTTGAAAATATATTCTGCATTTTTCGCTCCGTTTTGCTGATTCCTGGAGACTTGGACCTTCTGTTTAGCACGGGAGTTATTTTAAGCATATGGCTGGATCTTTCAAACTATGGAAGCATATGTTTATTAAAATGGCATGGAAGATATTTTGCCCATTTCTCTTTTCCCCCTTCCCTACTGCCAACCTATATCAAAAGAATCTATAAATCATCCTTACGTCTTCAGTCTCCAACCCTTATTTACTCCAAACTACTCATCAACGGTGCTCTCATTTTTTGAGGAAGGTAACTGACTTTCAATTTGACCAAAAAAAATCTTAGCAGATTTACAAAGTTACATCATTCTATTTGTTTGAAGATTGATATTCAATTATTACCTTGCTTTTATCAGGCTATACTAACAAAAAAATCATTAGGGAACCACATACATACTTGGCTTTAATATTTCTATGATGATAAAAAAAACTGAAGATATTTTTTATGAAAGTTTTGTGTTTCTGAGCTCTTGTATATTAATTTTTTGATTCGATCTACTCACGACGCTTCAATTCCATGTTTTATTGTTTTCAAATATTAGTGGAAGAGCATCTTTATAAGTGTCTACCAAATATAATATAACGAGACCCTTTTGGGAAGGAGCCCAAGAGTAAATCCGTGAGGGTTTGACCCAAAGCGGACAATAGCGTACTATTGTGGACTGTGTACACCGGCGCAGTAGAGACCCAACAAGCTAGTATCAACGATTCCGCACAACAAGTAGTATCAAGCCCAAGGCTTGGGCCTAGGGCCCATGACATACAAGTGGTGGCGCATTAGAGGGTCACCGACTCACAGACGCGTGGGCTCGATGTGGCAGGCTGTTTGTGTAAATCTTGAGTCCATGGATGGTACGTCGGTGATGCATGGAGTCAAGACTTAAAGGTGGCGTACACGAGGCGGAGTGTGTAGCAAGCCAATGGATGAAAGGCACCATAGGTATTATGGAACGCTATAGACCGTTTGTGTACTAGCCCTTATCAACTTGGTGCCACAGGTCTAGTGGGTCTTTTCCATGTTGGGTCTTTTCTAGGTTGGATGCCGGAGACCTTTGTGCTCTAGGACTGTTGATTAAGTGGCGGACCCGATCCAGGGTATATAGGCATAGGCATAAGAGTTCGATATGCATGTGTTCGATATGCATAAGTGGGACACGTGGACATGCAGAACCAAGAGAATGTGAGTGCACTCACTTGACCAACGGTGACATGTGGTGTAGGCATGACTTGGTAGCATGGAGTGTCGGTTAACGGAGGTTATCAAGACTTATTTTGGGGTTGCCTAGAAATTGGTTGGTTAGGGCTCCATAATGTGTGGAGTTCCAAGTTCTCCATAGAGGTCGAGGTTCGAGTTAAAATGATGGTCCTTGGTTTGAGGCGAGGATTGGTAGGGTGCGAACCCATGTCCACGTCGGTGGTGTAAAGATGGAAGAGCATCTTTATAAGTGTTCACCAAATATAATATTATGAGGCCTTTTGGGAAAGAGTCCAAGAGTAAACTTGTGAGAGTTTGGTCCAAAGCAGACAATATTGTACTATTATTATGGACCATGGACAACGGCACAACATAGACCCAACATGATGGTATCAACGTTTCCGGACAATAGACACCTCTTTGCACCCAAAATCCCTCCAAATCTCCATTTTCACTCTCAATACAGTTCATACACGATAGTTATTTTTACCCGAATTTCAAGTTTTCAATAATGAATTTTACTTCAGTACTATATAGAAGCACATTATTAAAGACATTATCTTTTCTTACATACTAATGTTTTTAATAGCTATTACAAACAAACAATATTTTGTAATACATATAGAGATATTCTTTTTCATTAACGTTTTTTAAACAAAAGACCCTTTTTCGACTATATAATGCATAAATTGGCATTAGTTATGGCTTCTCATATTCTTAGGATGATGTGTTTTAGTTAATCTAGCTTTTTATGGAGATGTTGTCCATCTTTTGAAACCCTATTTAACTATTGTTTATGTGCTGCTGACGGAATTACTCGTGCGTCGACTGTATCACCAAGTTTATAGGATGGTCCGGTGCTACGTTGAGTCGTCGAAATTCTGTTAGACTTAGTCTCTCCTATTTGACAAACTTATTCTTTATGTCCTTCACAGTTGCAAGCGAATGAGAATGCCATGGTTACTTTTAAGAAAGAACTCGCTGTACTGGAACAAGAAATTAAGGTAATCCCCCGGTGCTTTCTTGTAAGGTATCACACCGTCAATTGCTCTATACTACAGTGTGACCTCTTGATTCTGCAAAAAAGGATGGTTGTTTAACTGCTTTTATTATTGTTTTTTATCGTTTGAATTTTGTCATATGCAGGCTCTTGTTCCTCTTGCTGATGAAATATTGAAAGCTGGCATTCCACAAGGTACGCGGAAGATTAACGGGAAGTACATACACACTCACTTACATTCTCGATTAGAAGGTATGCGGACTAATTCGTTTTTATGTTTGTGCACGTGCTCCCAGAATGCATTGAAATTGTCATCTTTCATGGTCCTGTGACATCATGTTGTAACTTCACCACTAGTTTCGGGTCGCTTGTCGGTTTCACTTGTATCCTAGTTCTGAAGAGAAGTAAGCTGTTTTAGGAGTTAATATGAAGTATGATTTAGATGTATCTGGAAATACTCTTTTGTGACTGGCCAAGCAAATTAGGAATCAGGATGCAATCATCACTCACTCCGTAGACGACATCGCATGAGACAAGATCCATATTTCATAATGGTGGTTGTTTTAAGAGAGGTGAGGCATATTGGATTACCACATACTTACGTAAGATGGCTTTCAATAAGTAATTGTTAAACCGCTTGTTATTTGAAGCCCTCGAGCCTTGGAGATATTAAAAGGAAGCTTAATCGTGGAGGCGCCTCAGCATAGAAACCCAATTGAGAGTTAATTGGGAGAGGGTTTTAACTTTCAATGTGTTGCTCCTCAAAACCCCATACTACTTTGGGATGGTGGATATGTAACTTTGGTTCCGACAAGAAAAGTGGGCCTTATTATACACACATCTTCGAGATTGATTTGACTGTCTATGACTCTTGATTCAACTTCAATTAACCTTCTATTTTATCATTGTATTTCATTCATCTCTCACATCCATTACCTTTCACTTTTCAGTTGTTCGGGAAAAAATACTAGGGCAGATAAAAGACGTGGAAGCTGCACAGTCCAAGGAGGTGCATGTATTCTGGGTTGGCATGGCTGAGGTAAGAACACAAAAGTTTTATCCAAACATCCTATAGGTTTTTTATTCCGGCGAAGTGGTGATTAAACAAACCCCTTTTGAAATCTAACCCCTGAAGTTTCAATTGGTGTAATTGACCCCCTCACCTTTTCCAAAATGTGAAATTAAACCCTTTGTATTTTTCTGGCCAATTTCTCACCGGAGTTCCATTTTCTCATCCTAGTTATTATTTGAGTAAGTATAATAATGTACTCTTTTAACAATTCTCTCTTCTAATTTTTTTATTGAAAGATGAAACAATTTTGGGGCTTACCACCGGTTTATTATCGATGGGTGCCTGGCATTTGATGGATGGAGGCTAGGGTTTTAGAGAGGAGAAGGAGAAAGGTGTTTTTGGTTGTTGTCCCAGATGTTCTTAAGGAATTTTCTTTCAGCATTTTTGTTTGTTCGTGTGATTTTTGTTTTCACTTTTCATACCACACAATTGGTTAGATCCGATTAGTAAGGACTATGCATGTGAATTGTTTGATCATCTTTCTCTGGTGACTGATGAGGCAAGACATAATAGACTTAAATTTTCACAATTTGGGACAGCTTTATGAAAATAATAACTAATGTGCTTAATTGGCTATAGTGCTTCATTTACTCCTCCATATTTTATTGACATACTGCCATACCGGCAGTACTTACATCTAAACAAGCATTTATAACTTTAGTAGTTAGTGCCTCGGCAACAAGGCTGCTTCTGGGAGCTAAGTCATTACCTGTCAACTACAATCCCAAGTTACAGGCATGTGAACATAAACAGTTTTGAATGAGGCAAAACATAATAGTTGATATCTTTACTTTGAATGAGATCTCACTTTCATTCAATATCTTTCAACTACAATCCCTCTTTCTTCCGATCCAGTTCCTTCACCGCTCAAACCTTGGTTAGATTTAGGTACGATACACTTTCTACCTGTTGGAAGAAACCAACTACTAGCACTCTGTCTTGGATACATTAACCTCACGTTGAAATACTTTTCCCCTTTGGAAAACTGAAGAGGGAATCAATCAACCAAAAGGGTTTTTCCAGTGTATCATTTCTGGGTGCACTTTTCCTAAGAAGTATTAATGATGTATATGATGAGTATTAATGATGTATATGATGTATTTAATGGTAGGGCAATTTAGAACTACTTCGTTACGCAAATATGAAAATTTATTTCTTTCACCATATCATTCTTTTCCCTGTACTTCATTTAGTAATTTTTCCTATGCATTGGGTCACATTGCTATTTGACTTGTTCATCCATTAATTCTCTTCGTTCTTTCTTGTACATTGTGGCCTGTATGAGCAGTACATTCTTATCTGCATTAGTTCTGTTACCCCGATTCCAGCTCATTGATGGCATTGGGTTGAAGGACTAGTCTTATAGTCTTTCAAATTATTCATTTGGTAAATGCACTACAATTCTGATGCCTATTAATGTTCGTACAGAGTGTTCAAGTCATGGGAAGCTTTGATGGATGGAGTCAGGGAGAGCACCTGTCTCCCGAGTACACAGGCTCCTTTACAAAATTCTCAGCAACACTATTGCTTCGACCTGGAAGGTCTGACCACCTTTTTTGTCCTTTTCTATACCTACTATAAGAAGAAAATGATTCCCAGTTTTGAAAGAATTCATAATAGGAAAGCAGATGTAAATGGATGGGTTTAGATAATACCCCGTATCATTGATGGTTACAAATGACGATTTACGCCTGTTGAACCTTTTGGGATAAGGTTCTGCTGTTGCTGGACGCTCTCGGATGAGTAGTGATAAACTTGGTTTGTCCAGTTCATGTTTGGAAATAGCTGATGGATGTAGTCAGAGCCGTCTATTAAGAGGTTCTTGGGAGCGGGGACCAGGAAATAAAGGGCCTCATATTACTTTTAACTCATTTAATTCCTCAGACCCTACTTACTTGGGGGAAAAAATGATGTATAATCTCAATTTCATTACTCGGTTTCGATGCATTGTAGATTTGTAGTTTTTGCTTTTTTTTTGGGATATTCTCACTTGTACCCCTCAACTTTTTCATTTTCTAAGGTGTACCCCTCTTTTCTTACAAAAAAACCTTTGACCGTTAATAATTCTTGGCTACAAGTACAGAATACGATAAAACTTTTTTTTTTTTTCCAAATTGATCGTCTCAACTCGTAGTTGGGAATTATGGTCGGTCAAAGGTTGAGGGGGGTACAAGTGAGAATATCCCTTTTTTTTATTTGATTTTTGACACTTGTGTATTGTGTCCTTGTTGCATGGGGGAAAATGTAGGTTGAACTGGAAAATTTAGTTAGAACAATATTTCCGAGTGTATAAAAGAATCTCGCCTATAGTTGCCTGGTCGGGGTGACGGACTAACGGGGATACACAACTTTGCCCTTGGAAACATAGATGTTTTTTTTTTTTTTTTGAAGGAGGCAACATAGATGTTTTTGGGCCAGATGTTTTTGAATAACCTATATTCTGCTTTATTATAATATCCAAGCATTACCCAATTTAGAATTCAGACATCTCATCTTTTCCGTGTTTTGTTTGTACGAACAGGTATGAGATTAAGTTCTTGGTGGATGGAGAGTGGCATTTATCATCAGAACTCCCTACCATTGGCGAGGGGCTAATGGAAAATAATTTGTTGATTGTTGAGTAATGTGAATAAGCACCTGAGTTCTATACTCACTTTTCTTGTAGATATCGGCTACTTTGTAATCATCAAGTTTAAAGCAGTAGTTGATCTCTATTGCGTGCCCGCTCCTCGACAAACAATATAAAAAGAGCAGATTGTATGTTGGCTGTAACTAAAAGTTTGAGTCATTGTTGGTGGAACCTAGAGGAAGCTGATGTCATGAAAGATGATAGCCACCAGTAAAGGCAACTGGTTTGGGATAGCATAAACAGGAGCAATATTCACCCCTGAACTTCGGATGATGTTTTGTCCATAACAAATAGCCACTGAATCAGTCGTCTTAAATCGTACGGTGTACTATAACTAGTGAATCACGGCCTCAAGGCCCTCAACCCATTGTTTTTACGGTTTTCCCATCAATGGTAACCTTAATTTTGTCAGATTTTCCTGATACCTATCTGCTTTTAAGAATCTACCCATGGTACCTTTCAGATTTCATTTTTGTGTCCATGGTACCCTAAATGTAACGTCTTTTAATGAAAAGTTAAATTTTGATGATGTGGCAATAGTTAGGAAATTAAAAATTATTAATAAGAAGTATGAAATAAAAATAAAAGTTTAACATTTCTATCGTACCATCTACTTTATACAATCAGTAATTTTCCTATAGGACCGTCTTATAACATAGGACGGGTCAAATAGAAGAAATAAGCCTAGCAAATGGAATTAATTAAAACATAAAATAGAAACCTCCTAATTCTTCTTTTAAAGACCCACCCACAACTACTCCACAAGCCACAACGCATGTTACTCCATCTCCTCAATCGCCAGTTCGTCACTATCTCCATCCCAACCACCTCAACGGCAAGTCGGACACCAACTCCTGCAGCAGTGCGCCTCGCTTATTGTGTTCGCATTTATCCAATTCTATATCCGTCGTTCCTCTATCGACAGCCACGATGACGTCGATCGATCGCAAATAGCAGGTTTTGATTTTAATTTAAAACGCCGGCCTTTTTCAGATAATTTATAAACCAAACTTTTGACGACTAATTGTTTTAACTTGCATTTCTATGTTTGTAAGTTGATAACTCTGAATTATAAATTGAAAACTAAGCCTTTAATTTTCTCCCATTCACCAGAGGTTTTGTAAAGAAGCATATTTAGTTTTTTTTTTTTTTTTTTTGGTAACGAGGGAACCCGCAGCCGCTACCTTTTGGTGCGCACTGGGTAAACCCGCGGGTGTACGTGATAGCCTGCAAACCACGTATACCAGGTAAACCACCCGAGGGTGACAGGCTCGAAGTCTATTAGGCATGGACTCAGGCCAAGAATGCTCCACAAGATTTTGCTCTTGGGGAGGCTTGAACCTGGGACTCCTGGAAATTTCACCCAAGTTTTAACCACTAGACTCCACCCTTGCAGGCGAGCATATTTAGTTTGATAAGTGAAAGTTTTAACTTCAAAGCCGACAAATTTAATTTGATAAGTTCATATGTTTTTTTTTTTAAGTTAATATAGTTTATAATCCTTCTCCTTTTTCTTTACGGAGTATTTTTAAAACAAGACTTTTAGACTAATTTCCCATAACTTTAATTTGATAACTTAACATTTTGAGAGTTTTGTTTTGTTTGTAAAGTGAGATTTTTAGTTTAATGGACGACGGTTTTATAATTGAGTGTTTTAAGTTCAAAACATACAACTTTAAGATGAATATCTATGGGCGAGGATTCATGCAGTGGAATAAGATTGTCGATCATGAATAAGACTCGTAGCTGTGAGGCTGGAGAATTTGGAGGTGAATTGTTGAATGCCGAGTTGTCGTTCATAGCAAAAGGGAATGGTATTACTTTTTAACATACGGATTTACTTTTTCACATACAATTTTTCATTATTTTTCCACCTAATACCCTTTTTATTTAACCCTAATCAAATAACTCTTCTATTAACTTTTTCTCTAAATCTAATACAATTGCTCTAAGAACTACAAAAATGAATCATAAATACTCCAATTAATCAAGTAATTCACTGATTTTATGTTATACGTCCAAATAGTGTGTTGTACCAATACCAATTTGCACAAAAAGTACAAACTTGCTTTAATCGTATGTTGATGCTGTAGGGATTTTTGGTATGAGCCACTCACACAATAATAAATATAATAAGAATCGGAAAAATAATAAGGACACAATATTTATGACGTTCACCAACTTGGCTACGTCCTCACTATAGTCGCACTAGGAATTTTATTGATCACTCAATAAATATACAATGAGGAATGAGTAGGGATGGCAACGGGCCGGATCTGGATAGGGTCCAATAGGATCCAGATCCAGATCCGCAATGCGAAAGCGGGATCCAGATCCGACCCAGATCCGTAGGGTCCAAAATTGTCAGATCCAGATCCGGACCCTACGGATCCGGGTAACCTACGGGTCCCATGTATAAAATATTCAAAAATAAAAAATAAACTTAAATTGAGGCAATTGGCAGTATAACATGAATCAGTGGCCAGTGGCCTATCTTAATTCATGAAATACTCTGTAGCTTTGTCAACAAAAGAGATAAGAGTACAACTTAGAGAAAACAATTAAGCTCAAAGTTCTACGATTTAGTGAACACTTGAAACTTCTTGATCAACATCTTCCTTCATGTCTTCCTTAGCAATATCATCAACATCCTAATGTCAAAAAAGATACACAAAATAACAACAAAACTGATAATAATAGGGAAATAAACGAGAACGTGTTAAGTGGGAACTATCCTTTGAACCGGAGCTCGGAAATTCTCAAAAACAAGAACACCAAACTAATTGACACATACATAAGTGAAAGTACAATAACGAATACGGAGTAGCTCAAAACAATAAATTAGGTTTGCATTTAGCAAACACGAAATGTAAGAGGCATTTTATCCCGGCACTTATTCATCCCCGTATATACCCCGACACTTATTCGTCGATCGTTGAAATTAACAAGACATTTTACAACAATCAATTTATTTATAAACAATAATTATCAATAATCATCCATTAAGAGAAACTGATGATGTAAAAAACATATATATTCTCTTATTAGTAGTTAAAGAACAATTATAGATTAATTATTACACCACCAGAAATTAACAAGACATTTTACAAATTAAAAAGTTACCTTCGATTCGTCGATCGTCGGAGATAGTTATGAGCTAGGTCGACCGTCGGGGGGAAGCATTCAGGCGTGAGATAAGGGAGGGTGTTTAGGCGGCGGGATAAGGGAGGGTGTTTGAGAAGGGATTTAGGTTAAATAAGGGAGGGGTTAGGGGATGAAGAATAATGAGAGAACTGAGAATAGTAGTAGTAATAAGGCCCTGTTCTTTCTGGCTTATTTTCAGCCCATTTCAGTTCAACTCAGCTCTATTCGATTCGATTCACTCGATTCGATTCGATTCACTTCATTCAGTTTTCAGCTCCATTCGATTCGATTCACTCAACTCGGCTCCATTCGATTCGATTCGATTCGACTCCATTAAGTTCAGCTCATTTCAGCTTTACTCATCTTAAATTTAATAGTTATTATTAATTTTGTTATCAATAATACTATTTTTTTAATATTATTATTCTTTATTATTATTATTATATTTAATAATATTGTTAATAATAATGTTATTAATAATTTATTTATTATAATTACTATTACTATTATTATGAATATTATTATTAAAATGAATAATAATGTTGTTGTTGTTGTTGTTGTTGTTGTTGTTGTTGTTGTTGTTGTTGTTGTTGTTGTTGTTGTTGTTGTTGTTGTTGTTGTTGTTGTTGTTGTTATGAATAATAATGTTATTAATGTTAATGTTGTTGTTGTTGTTGTTGTTGTTGTTGTTGTTGTTGATGTTGTTGTTGTTGTTGTTGTTGTTGTTGTTGTTGTTGTTGTTGTTGTTGTTGTTGTTGTTGTTGTTGTTGTTGTTGTTGTTGTTGTTGTTGTTGTTGTTGTTGTTGTTGTTGTTGTTGTTGTTGTTGTTGTTGTTGTTGTTGTTGTTGTTGTTGTTGTTGTTGTTGTTGTTGTTGTTGTTGTTGTTGTTGTTGTTGTTGTTGTTGTTGTTGTTGTTGTTGTTGTTGTTGTTGTTGTTGTTGTTGTTTGTTGTTGTTGTTGTTGTTGTTGTTGTTGTTGTTGTTGTTGTTGTTGTTGTTGTTGTTGTTGTTGTTGTTGTTGTTGTTGTTGTTGTTGTTGTTGTTGTTGTTGTTGTTGTTGTTGTTGTTGTTGTTGTTGTTGTTGTTGTTGTTGTTGTTGTTGTTAATAACATTTATTATTTATTATTAATATTATTGATGGGGCATGCTCAACCGACTTGACCCACTAGCCAATACGGGGTCATACAAGTAAACACGCTTGCAAACATGGTTACAGATTCGCTTGATACCCTACGAATCACGAATCGTTAAAAGCGAATTCTATCAAATTGATTACTGAAAATACATATCACACATTTTCTATAAGCGAATCGCGAATCGGTAAGGCGTATTCATAGCGAATATGGTAACCATGATTTCCAAGCCATCATTTGAGGTACACATAGAAACCTATAAATACCTCATTATTGACCAATCAATGGTAAAATACTTCTCACCAACAACTTCCTCTCTCTAGAAGTAAGACTACTCGAGCTACTATGAGATGGCACGGAGACCTTAGCTTCAAGCAAGGTCTCAACTATCCACCAGTACCGTAAGGCATCAGAGAAGGACCTATTGCGAACCCTTCGAGGCCCTATTTGTTACGCGTAAAAGATCCATCCGGAGAGAGCAAGCATAGGTTCGAGGTGCCATCGTCTGAGAGGAGTGCGTTGACCCGACCCGGATTCGAGCAACGCTTACTTGAGTGTTTTTATTCGAAACAACCATTTTTACTAATATCATTATTAATATTGACATTATTATTTATTATTGTTATTAAGAATATTATTAGTAAAAAATTACTATTTTTTCATTATTATAATTTATGATTATTCATATATAATATTATAATTTTTTTCTTAAAAATTTTAGTATTAATATAAATAGTATTATATTATGAATATTAGTATTATTATAGTTGATAATAACAATAATATTAAATATTATTAATATTAATATTATTAATATTAATATGATTATTTCGATTGATTATTTCAATTCACTTTATTGATTCGATTCGATTCATTTCAGCTCTCTTTTCGATTGATTCGATTCGATTCCATTCACTCCATCCATTCGATTCGATTGATTCAGCTCCATTGAGTTGATTCACTCGATTCGATTGATTCGGCTCCATTCGATTCGTTTAGCTCAATTGATTCGCTCTCCATTGATTCAGATTCAGATTCAATTCGGCTCTAAAAAGCTAAAAAGAACAGGGCCTAAGTAAATGGGTTTGGGCTTTGGGAGGGATTTACGCATAACCCAAGTTAGAACTTTTTTTTTTCTAAATTAATATTAAAAACGGGTCTTAGGGTCGGATCCGGGTCTAGCCGACCAGATCCATATCGAGATCCGTTTTTAAACTCGTGGATCCAGATCCGATCCAGATCCGTAGGGTCCGAAATATAAGGATCCATATCCTATCCATCAGGGTAGGGTCTAATGGATCTGGACCGGATCCAGGATCCGTTGCCATCCCTAGGAATGAGGATACAAGTTACATAGACTAAACTCTCATTTTATAGCTAAATCCCAAGCTATAACTTCCATGTAACTTATACTATATTCATGACTCTATCAATGTACAAGTAAGTTATTGGTCAATTAGTAACTCATCTTCATAATGTTTCAACAAGAAACATCTACTCCATAATGGAGGAAATTAATCCCAACAATCTCCCACCTCCCGACAATTATGGAGGTAACACCAACTTTCCTTTTCCACCTAATGCAACCATGTTCAACTAATGCCTCACGCAAGAGTCCAACCAAGGTATTATCCAACTTCGACCCTTTAACATTCAAGTTTGTTCCCACCGGCAACCATACTTGTCGGGCTTCACTCATCGTTTGTCCGGGCGTGCACTCCCACCTAAACGAAACACCCTTACTTGCCTGACTAGAACTTCTTGAATTTCCGCACACATTTCAGCGTGCCAGTTTCACCTTGTGCGTTCTCGGACCACCTTCTGCCTTCAAGTCACCAACTTTACTTCCACGGTACTTAGTGTAAGGCCCACTATGCATAGTTTTCGGATCCTGTAACAAATCTCTTGAAACAATTTTATTCTTCATCCCTCCAGCAGTTACACTACTCATGTCACTACACCCTACAGTGGTGTACAAAGTTCCACTCTTAGTCCCACGAGCTAAAATCATAGCTTCCTTGACTATTTTCCAGGAACTTTTCTCAAAGACAACCTTGTAGCCTGCTTCATCAAGTTTTCCAATAGATATCAATTTCTTCTTCAAGTTCAGGATGAACATTACATCTGTTAGCTCCCACCTACCCCCAGTTGGAGTACGTATCTCAACATCACCTTTTCCCATAATCGACATCGCTTTACCATTTGCCAAGTAAGCAGTACCACACCTTCCACTAATAAATTTATGAAAGGAATTTTTATCTGGAGAAGCGTGAAATGATACACCAGAGTCCAATACCGAAGACTCAATCGGATCTTCGACACTCACTGCCAAAAGATCACCTTCATCCTCCACAGCTATCGCTGCATTTCCATCCTCATTATTACGCTGTTGTCCATTTTTCTTAGGATTTGGACAATTCCATTTTACATGTCCACTCTCGCCACAATTCCAACATGTATCACCTCCTCTAGTTGTTGACTTTGATTTCCCGCGATAACCACCTCTATAATTTTTATTTCCTCTACTATCAGCAATTAATCCGCTCCAATTGATTCCCGACGTCTCACCTAATTCATTTTTGCGAATGCTCTCGCTTAGAATTAGATCACGTACATTTTCAAACTTGAGCTTCTCTTGTCCTTGCGAACTACTAATTGCAGTCACTGTAGTATCCCAACTACTAGGTAACGAGGATAATAAAATTAATGCTTTTATCTCATCATCAAAATCTATCTTTACGGAGCTAAGTTGTCTTGTAATCACATTAAAATTATTAATATGATCCGCCATTGTGATTCCTTCTTGCATTTGTAAACCAAACAACCTTCGTATAAGGAAAACCTTATTTGTAACTGAAGGTGTCTCATACATATTTTCTAGGACATTCATTGTAACACCCCCATACTCCAAGTGCCTTACCAGGACCACTCAGGTATGAAGATATTACCATCTCGGTTACCCGAGGCAATGATAATCAAACATCAATGAAGAAACAACGTTTATTATAAATAATTTAGCGAATAGTTACACTCCTCAAAACCAAACCAAAAGTACGATACATGATCTCAAACTGACTGTTCTAACTGAAATGTAAATAAACTAAAGGCTACAGCGGAAGACTCCTATCATCATGTCGTGGCATCCCAGCTATCCCGCACTCATCTCAATACCTGCTCAATATCTGCTCACCATCCCCGAATGGATCACCGCAGGTTTACAAAACAACACCGGGGTCAGTACTAATCACACAATCAATATAGACAACAATGATAAG
This sequence comes from Silene latifolia, assembly GCF_048544455.1. Taxonomy (NCBI): domain Eukaryota; kingdom Viridiplantae; phylum Streptophyta; class Magnoliopsida; order Caryophyllales; family Caryophyllaceae; genus Silene; species Silene latifolia. The sequence continues at coordinate 451,802 of NW_027413480.1, read as the reverse complement.
ATAAACAGACAGCTTAACTGTCACACACACACACAACCAACCAATTCCCATCATCTCGATACTGACCGTCCACTGGACCAGCCTTGCCAGTGGAAGACCGCAGCCGTACCCATCAAATCCCCGCTCCACATAGTGAGCGATAACCCTGTCCATTAATGTGCACATCCCTTCTGTGGCGGGTTCCACAGAAGGCGAAACTAGGGCGTGAAGCCACTCCCGCAAGTGACCCCACTCAGCCGAGGCCACGCCTCGCGAACCATCAACAACGATCACAACCACAATCACAATACAATTATTATATCAAACAACCAAATACAACACATCAACCCATATCCCATTATGGGACTAATACTGAGTAGGAAATCCTACCCGTATGCACACAATCGACGGGTCTCTCTGCCGAGTCAAAAAGCCTCTTCTTTGAACCCTCCTCCTATCATACAACACATAGAGGCTACCAATCACATACTACACATAAAAACCCCCAATCTCTAAATTAGGGTTTAACCAAATCAAAGGAAATACAATAAAAAGGGTACGTAGATCTTACCCTCGACGCAAGGAACTCAACGGTATACACAACGACAAGAACCGACCGTCGAACTCCGGAACCGCCGAGAATGCGATTAAGAAGATGAACTTGTTTGCTTTCTCTCTTAAACAGGAATTTAGGTTTTGTAAAAGTGATTTAGAATAATGACGATGAAGCTTAAATACCTTAATCGCATAATTAACAAAACCCGAGAAAACTCCCCGTAAAACCGGACACTCGATCGAGTACCCAAGGTACTCGATCGAGTACCCCTTACTCGATCGAGTGCCCCACTACTCGATCGAGTACCCAACAGTCGAAACTATTTTATTTCACAACTTACCCTTACTCGACAGAGTAAGGCCTACTCGATAGAGTACCCCAAGACTTATAAATACGGAGTATTACAGTCTTCCCTCCTTAAAAAGGAACTTCGTCCCCGAAGTTCAAACCACTACTAAACAAAGGTACTCCCACAACATTCCCGACTCAAACGCCAAACAAAATTCAACATAAAACATGATACTTACCCAACTCATCCCGACAACCATACCGACACAACATATAAAAGGGGTATAAAACTCTTAAAAACTGCTCGCGATCATCTCCTACCCCCCTAAAAGAAACAAGGTTACGTCCCCGTAACCATACATACCTGATCAAAAAGGAAAGGGTAACGCTCTTTCATAGCTTCCTCTGGCTCCCATGTAGCTTCCTCGGTCTCGTGGTTAGACCACAGGATCTTAAGCAAAACTGTCTCACCACTCCTAGTCTTTCTAACCTTTCGGTCTAGAATCTGCTTAGGCACTTCAAGATATGATAAGGACTCATCTAGCTCTAAACTCTCTGCCTCTAACACATGTGACGGGTCACTCACATACTTCCGCAGCTGCGATACATGAAACACATTATGCACTCTCTCTAACGCAGCTGGTAAAGCCAGACGATAGGCAACTTCCCCAACTCGCTCTAAGATCTCATAAGGCCCTATAAACTTCTGACTTAGCTTGCCTTTCTTCCCAAATCTCATAACCCCACGCATAGGAGACACTTTCAAAAGAACCTTGTCCCCAACTTGAAACTCTATATCCCGTCGATGTAGATCTGCATAACTCTTTTGTCGATCTTGAGCTGCTCTCATCCTTTCCCTGATCATCTTTATCTGTTCCACCATCTCATGCACCATCTGTGGTCCTAAAACCACTGCCTCAGCAATATCGTCCCAACAGATTGGACTCCTACATCTCCTCCCATACAAAGCCTCAAACGGTGCCATACCTATACTGGTGTGATAACTGTTATTGTAAGAAAATTCTATCAAGTCCAACCTCTCGCTCCCGCTACCACCAAAATCCATCACACAAGCTCGCAACATATCCTCAAGAGTCTTGATTGTTCTCTCGATCTGCCCGTCTGTCGCAGATGAAATGTCTTTGTACTCATCTTCAAAGTTGTTCCCAACGATTCTTGCAACTCCTTCCAAAACCTTGATATAAACCTCGCATCTCTGTCAGACACTATGTCCTTAGGGACTCCATGTAACTTAAGCACGTTCTTTCGATAGGCCATAGCCAATTGTGCCTTAGTCCATGTATCTTTCATTGGAACAAAGTGAGCTGACTTGGTCAGACGATCTACTATCACCCAAATCATGTTGTTACCTTGTTGACTCTTTGGCAAACCCACAATGAAATCCATGGAAATGGATTCCCACTTCCACTCAGGTACCTCTAAAGACTGAATCTTACCTTGTGGTCGTCTCTGTTCCCCTTTAACTCTCTCGGCATGTCAAACAACGGACACAAACTCAAATTGTCTCTTTCTTCATCCCAGGCCACCAAAACGTTTTCTTCAAATCCTTGTATAGCTTGTCTCCACCTGGATGAACTGAGTATGGTGTGCAATGTGCCTCTGTCATGATAGTCTTTTTCAACTCCTCATCATTAGGAACACACCACCTACCATCAAACCTCAAACTACCATCTGTATGAATAGAAAACCGGACACTTTGTCCCTTTCTCTACTCCACTCTCCACTCAACTATCTTAGGATCCAAAGTCTGCTTACCTCGAATATCATCATAAAACTCAAGATGTACTGTCATATCACCCATGGCATCTCCTTTCTGCATCATATGTATCCCAAAACTCGCTACCTCATCCCTCAGCCTCATCAAGGATAGAGCTGTACACAGAGAATGTACACTCTTCCTACTCAAAGCATCAGCAACAACATTGGCCTTCCCTTCATGGTAGATGATTTCCATGTCATAATCGCCAATCAGCTCCATCCACCTCCTCTGTCTCATGTTCAACTCCTTCTGCGTGAAGATGTACTTGAGACTCTTGTGATCATAAAATACCTTAAAGATTGCTCCATAAAGGTAATGTCTCCAAATCTTGAGAGCAAACACCACTGCACCCAACTCCAGATCATGAGTAGGGTAGTTCTCCTCATAAGGCTTCAATTGCCTTACCAGGACCACTCAGGTATGAAGATATTTTCTAGGACATTCATTGTAACACCCCCATACTCCAAGTGCCTTACCAGGACCACTCAGGTATGAAGATATTACCATCTCGGTTACCCGAGGCAATGATAATCAAACATCAATGAAGAAACAACGTTTATTATAAATAATTTAGCGAATAGTTACACTCCTCAAAACCAAACCAAAAGTACGATACATGATCTCAAACTGACTGTTCTAACTGAAATGTAAATAAACTAAAGGCTACAGCGGAAGACTCCTATCATCATGTCGTGGCATCCCAAACTATCCCAAAGACTCATCTCAATACCTGCTCAATATCTGCTCACCATCCCCGAATGGATCACCGCAGTTTACAAAACAACACCGGGTCGCACTAATCACACAATCAATATAGACAACAATGATAAGATAAACAGACAGACTTAACTCACACACACACACACAACCAACCAATTCCCATCATCTCGATCATCGACCGTCCTGGACCCGCCTTGCCGATGGAGGACCGCAGGCCGTACCCATCAAATCCCCGCTCCACATAGTGAGCGATAACCCTGTCCATTAATGTGCACATCCCTTCCGTGGCGGGTTCCACGAAAAGCGAAACTAGGGCGTGAAGCCACTCCCGCAAGTGACCCCACTCAGCCGAGGCCACGCCTCGCGAACCATCAACAACGATCACAACCACAATCACAATACTATTATTATATCAAACAACCAAATACAACACATCAACCAATATCCCATTATGGGACTAATACTGAGTAGGAAATCCTACCCGGTATGCACACAATCGACGGTCTCTCTCCGAGTCAAAAAGCCTCTTCTATGAACCCTCCTCCTATCATACAACACATAGAGGCTACCAATCACATACTACACATAAAAACCCCCAATCTCTAAATTAGGGTTTAACCAAATCAAAGGAAATACAATAAAAAGGGTACGTAGATCTTACCCTCGACGCAAGGAACTCAACGGTATACACAACGACAAGAACTGACCGTCTGAACTCCGAGAACTGCTAAGAATGCGATTAAGAAGATGAACTTGTTTGCTTTCTCTCTTAAACAGGAATTTAGGTTTTGTAAAAGTGATTTAGAATAATGACGATGAAGCTTAAATACCTTAATCGCATAATTAACAAAACCCAAGAAAACTCCCCGTAAAACCGGACACTCGATCGAGTACCCAAGGTACTCGATCGAGTACCCCCTTACTCGATCGAGTGCCCCAGCTACTCGATCGAGTACCCAACAGGTCAGAAACTATTTTATTTCGCAACTTACCCTTACTCGACAGAGTAAGGCCTACTCGATAGAGTACCCCAAGTCTTATAAATACGGAGTATTACATTCATCATGTCCAATGTCGTCTTTGCACTCATCACATTGAATGCAACATTACGTGCCAGCGTTAATCTCACCACACCTAGCGCTTGCCTGTCCAATTTTTCCCACTCTTCCTTTTCCATGGAATCTGGCTTAGTGCCTTCCAAAGGTAGATGTAGATTCTTTGAATACAAAGAATCCGTTATTTGCATTTTCCACAAAGCAAAATCTTTCCCATCGAATTTATCGAACAAAATTTTACCTCCTTCCATTATTGTGAATTTTAGTGGATCGCTCTTCCCTCACCCGCCCAACCGGGCTCTGATACCAGTTTGTAGGGATTTTTGGTATGAGCCACTCACACAATAATAAATATAATAAGAATCAGAAAAATAATAAGGACACAATATTTACGAGGTTCACCAACTTGGCTACGTCCTCACTATAGTCTCACTAGGAATTTTATTGATCACTCAATAGATATACAATGAGGAATGAGGATACAAGTTGCATAGACTAAACTCTCCTTTTATAGCTAAATCCCAAGCTATAACTTCCATGTAACTTATACTATATTCATGACTCTATCAATGTACAAGTAAGTTATTGGTCAATTAGTAACTCATCTTCATAATGTTTCAACAAGAAACATCTACTCCATAATGGAGGGAATTAATCCCACCAGATGCCAATGTCAAAAAAGGGTAACTTTGCTACCCAGGATATTTGGATTCATTCATTTAGTTGGATTGGTTTAATTATTCCGTCTGTTTGCTTATGGACTCTCTCAATTATATGCGGTCGACAAGGGTGGCCGTATGGAGTTTGTGGTGGATGGGGATGAAGAAAAAGAGGTGAAAGAGAGAGGTGGTTTGATAAGGAGGGTGGTGCAAGTTGGGTTTTAGTTAGCGGGAGTCAGCGCAGTTGGTGGATAACGCGAAGGATGGTGGTCAGTTGGAACTGTTCGGCTGGTGTTTAGGCATAGAGTGGTGGGCTGGGGAGGTGGTAGTGGCCGGTTGGTTTAGTGGTTGTCTCTCTTTTTTTTAAAAAAAAATTATAATTGGGTTTGAATAAAAGATGAGAAAAATGGCAAGGGTAAAATTGTAAAAATCGTATGTGAAAGAGTAAAATGCGTATGTAAAAAAGCAATATCCAAAGGGAAAGGCAAGATCAATGAGGATGAGAAGGGTTGAAAGGAGTTTGGGCTTTTTTTTTTAATTATTAATTTGTTTGTGCTTTTAGTTAATACCCCCTCTGATCCACACCAAAGATAACACTTGCTTTATCACACTTGCCGAGACACATTTTGCAACGTGAATATCTGTAGTTACACATTATTAAAAATTATAAAAATTTGATATTCTTATAACATTTATGACAATAAATCAAACAAGATCTCACATGATTATATTTTGTCTTATAGATTAGGAATAATATCAAATATTTCCTATGTCCATGAATAGTGCCAAAAAGCAAGTGTTACCTTTGGTGTGGATCGTAGGGAGTAGGTTGGTTTCATGGTAAGAGACCGTCTTATACAACAATTTATATTATACAATTTCCCCTAGATAATGATGACATGAAGATAATTATAAGCTTATTAGGCTATTTTAACTCACTAGAAGAAGCTCCACAAATGTCCAACATGGTTAAGTTAGCTAAAAGCAAGATTTGAAGAATATAAAATTAATGATGACATGAAGACAAACATGAAATTTTTGTCCAAGCTCTTATATTTTAACATAAACGTAGCATTGATTATGTATATGTTGGTGGTGAGTAAATTGACATGACACATAGAATGATAGCAAAATAACCCCCTTATATCAACCTATTGGATCATAACTGACTCCCTCTCAGTAGAAATCAATTTTGCGCGGAGAAATATTATTATTTATCCCACTTGCAAAGCTTGTATTCATGATGGCCTGGTTATTGAAACCATGGAACATTTGTTTCGGGAATGTGAAATAGCACGACATGTTTGGGCTTTTTCGGACTTGGGTATTAGGGATTGTCAGAGTTTAAGGATGAGTATTGGAAAATGGATTATAAACTGGATAAACTATTTGGGTAAACTTGAGAATGCGGAGTTCGCCTTGGTGAGATTCCTTGCAACATTATGGTGCCTATGGACTATGGAAAATAGGATTATCTTTCAGGGTGCTGTTTTTCACCTAAGGATGTTTCTTAATGAATGGTTTAGAGTGGTGGGTTTGGTTGATCAGGTAGTCAATAGAGTAAGGGAGGAGAAGGAGAGTATGGCTGTCGGTTCTTACACTTTAGCGGACAATCAGATCTTGGAGATACGTGAAAGTAAGCCGATATGTGTGGTGGGGAGTCCTGGTTCATGTACTAATGTAAGGATAATGGTGGATGCGGGATGGAAGAGTAATACGTTTGCTGGTATTGGATGGGTAGCTTTTGGGGACACATGGGATTGTATCTTTTAAGGTTGTCGAAGCATCAAAGCGGAATCAGTCTTACAAGCCGAAGCCCTTGGTATTCTAGATGTTCTCCATGAGGCTAGGCGACGGACATTATGACACGTGGAAGTTTCTTCAGATTGCCTTTCACTTATCTTGTAATAATTAATCTCATTAACTATTAATCGAGGTTGGCGTCTAATAACACTCCTCGATGGCCGTATAGCGTGTATACCAATATTCACTGTCCTCGAACCTGGTAAAGGACAATGTGTAATCCCCTACTAAATATAATGCAAAGCAATGGCGGAATTATTGTTGACTTAGGATTAAAAACACAAAGATAAAAGAAACTAAGCATTTTTTTTGGTAAGATGTAAGTGTATATTAATAAAAGGATATCATAGTACAAGAGTCATATAGATTATTACAAAAGAGTCATGCTATGTAACCAATCAACATCATCTTGTTTCACCATTGATAAGTCCCTACTCCTGATTCTAGCTCTAGTTTCCTGCATAATCAGAGAGCTAAGTTTCTCAGGTCTTAGCACCTGCATATCCACCCTGCATCTATTCCTTTGCTGCCATAGCTGATACACCAAACACACAAGCAAAGCATACAAAACTCTTTTCTGGACTTGAGAACCAGGATGCTGCATACACCTTTCCAGGATATCATGAGTAGCTAGAATTCCTCCCATCACCTGATTTACAGCATGGAGAACTCTTCTGCTATAAGGACAGTAAAAAAACAGGTGCTCCTGAGTTTCGATACCTAGCCCACACAGCATACAATCTGCATCATCAGTAACCCCAAACTGCAGAAGCTTATTTTTTGTTTTCAGAGCATCATGAGCCCATATCCACCCCAGGAAGCTGTGCTTTGGCGTGTTCCAGGGGTTCCAAATCACAGAATACCACCCAACCTTAGTCTGCACCCCTCTTAACCACCTGTAGCATCTTGCAGGAGAGTAACCATCAGGTTGTTCATGCCATTTGCCATTCAAATAACCAGCTGCTAGTTCAGTTTTAACCCTGCATATACGCCTCCACACCCAACTAGTATTAGTGCTAGGCTTATATTCAGACCAAGGCCTTCCTCGCAGGTGATTACACTCCACCCACTTGACCCAAACCGAGTCCCTGCCTTCATAAACCCAGTCCACTAATCTCCCAACAAGAGCCTTATTCCACATCTCCATGTCCTGTAAACCTAGGCCCCCTTCCTCCTTTGTTCTGCACACCCTATCCCATGCCACCAAAGGAGCTCTCACATACTCAGGACCCCCATCCCACAAGAAGTTCCTGCAAGCAGCTTCAACTTTTTTAATTATCCCTTTGGGCAGCACAAACAAAGAGGCCCAGTATGAGCATAAACTCTTTAGAACAGCTTGTACCAATATCAATCTCCCTGCATATGAAAACTTCCTAGCTCCATAGCCATGGATTTTGGAACAAATTTTGTCCACAAGACAATCACAATCTTTCTTCTGCAGCCTGGTGGTTTGAATAGGCAGTCCCAAATATCTGAATGGCAGCTCCCCCTCTGTAAACCCTGATACACTCAGAATCTCTTGCTTTAACTGATCAGAAACTCCACAGAAATAAGCATTGGATTTGGCAGCACTGATTTTAAGGCCTGTAGCTTTAGAGAATGTTGAGAAGGATCTCAACAGCAACATCATAGACTTAGCATCCCCCTTACTAAACATCAAGACATCATCAGCAAACATCAAATTTGTCAAACCCATTTCCTTGCACATAGGGTGATAAGCAAAGTCATATCTAGCAGCTGCATATTTAAGTGTCCTAGTCAGGTACTCCATGCATAGGGTGAAGATAAGAGGAGAGAGTGGGTCTCCCTGTCTCAGACCTCTCTTCCCTTGAAAGAACCCAAACAGTTCACCATTCAGAGAGACTGAGAAGGAAGCAGTAGTAATACATTGCATTACCAGGACTCTAAATTTCAAAGGGAACTTTAGCATTATCAAAAGCTTTTCCACAAACTCCCATTCAACAGTATCATAGGCTTTTTGTAGATCAATTTTAAACATACACCTAGGAGAGGAGGAGGGCCTTTCCTACAATCTAATCAAGTCTTGACATATCAAGATATTCTCTTGGATACTCCTGTGTTGTATAAAAGCTCCTTGGTTCTTGTCTACAATACAAGGGAGAACCTCAGCCAACCTAGCACATAGTAGCTTTGATATGACCTTGTAAATCACATTGCAACAAGCTATGGGACGGAATTGCAGTACAGACTTAGGCCTATCACATTTGGGCACCATAGTAAGAGTAGTTGTATTGATTTGCTTCAGAATCTTACCATGATGGAAGAAGTCAGTCACTGCAGTAACAACATCCTTGCCTATCTCTCCCTAAGCATCTTTGAAAAACCTACAAGTATACCCATCTGGTCCTGGAGACTTGGTATCAGGAATACCAAAGAGAGCATCCTTGACTTCCTTACCAGTAACAGGCCTGAGTAAAGCAGTAGCATGATCTTCAGTACACCTAGGTCCCTGATCAATAATCTTGCTATGAATCTTCTTCACCCCTTGACTAGAGCCCAGCAAATGCTTATAGTAGTTCAGGAAAGCAGCTTGGACCTTATCAGGAGACTCACACATATTGCCATCCATATCCTCAATCATTATCACCCTATTCTTATTCCTCCTGCTTCTAATAGAATTATGGAAATAAGCAGAGTTAGTGTCCCCTTCCTTAATCCAGACACTCTTAGCTCTTTGCTGCAAGAAGCTATCTCTGGCTAAGCTCTTAATCTTCAACTCCTGGCATGCCTCAAACTCCTGTTGTTGTATCAGTAAATTGCTAGGGTCCCTGCCCAATTGAGCCTGCAAATCCTCAACCTCCTGCTGCAGCTTTGCAGTAGACTTCTCAATATCACTAAAGTCATCCCTATTCAGCTGACACAGACCAGCTTTAAGCCCCTTCAAATTTGTGGTCAATCTAAATAGAGGGGTGCCCTCTATGCCGCTGTCCCAATGCTTCCTGACAGTGTTAACAAACTCTTTAGAACTGCCCCACATATTAAGGTATTTGAAGCTACTTTTGCCCCTCCCATTGGTCGAACTCCTTATCAAGCAAGGAGAGTGATCAAAGAGACCCTCTGGCAAGAATTGAGCATATGTGTCAGGATATAAATCACACCATTCTCTATTAACCAAGAATCTATCTATCCTGCTATAGATTCTCTCCTCAGGCCTCTGCTTGTTATTCCAGGTGTACATAGAACCAGTAGCAGCAATATCCACCACCTCACAGTCCTCAACACATCTTCTGAATGGTTCCATTTCAGCAATGGAGGAAGCCCCCCCCCATATCTTTCACTAGCAGCTAGGATACAGTTAAAATCCCCTGCTATAGCCCAAGGACCATGAGTCATTCCAGCAATCTTCCTCAGTTGATTCCAAAGAGGGACTCTCTCTTGAATGCTATTGAAAGCATATACCATAGTCAAGTAGCACATGCTTTTGTCAAGCAAAGATTCCACCTTCATATGAATGAACTGAGCATTGTACTCAATAAAATTCACCCTAAACCTCTTTGGTTGCCATAAAATCCATATTCTACCTCCACTATGATATCCATTATTAGTAGAAATACACCATCCATTATTGAAACTATTAACAGCCTTTAAAAAATTTTTATTCTTGATTTTTGTCTCCAATAGACCAAATAAGCCTATTCCTTTATTCTGTAAGAAAAAATTTATGTTTTTCTGCTTCCCTACTCTATTCATACCCCTAATATTCCAAAAACCAATACTATCCATGTGAGTGTGTAGGGGAGTGACCATTACCATTTACACCTGACTTCATTGAGGGAGGAGAAGCAACATCTCTGTAAGATTGAGCTCCAAAGTCCACTTTACTATATCCACCAGGTTCCTCATTCCTCCTTTTAAGAATAGTCAATCTCTTGATAGGGGTAGTGATAATTTGACTTTTCTCGGGCGGGGAGTCGTACCAAAGAACTTGCTCCACCACTACTGCTTCATTAGCAGCTTCCTGTATCTTCTTCTCAGGCACTTTCACCTGCTCAGGAGCTTTCTTAGCAACAGGCCTCCACACATTCCTAGCTATCACAACACCTTTCTTCTTTTCCTCTACTCTTTTGCATTGATCCCCATCATGGCCCATTCCTTGACATTTACTGCAAGTAACAGGTCTCCATTTATACTCTACCTCCACTTTAATCACATCTCCTTTTTCATCTTTAAACAAAACTTCTGATGGTAGAGGTTGATCCACCATCATTTCCACCATCACTCTTGCAAAACCTAATCTCGTTTTTTCATTCGTAGCCTGATCACTCTTCACATATTTACCCACCAAGATAGATATCTTAGGCAAACTCTTACCCCAGAACTTGATTGGTAGGTTATGTAAGCGTATCCAGGCAGGGACAGACTTAACATTAGCTTTTGTTAATTCAGTATCCTTCGTCCACTCCTTCACTATCATTGGCTTGTTATCAAACAAATAGTGCCCTGACAATAATACTTTCTCCTTCATCTCCACTGATTTAAACCTAACCAAGAACACACCATTTGGAAGGAAAGAAATTTTGTCAATATTGAATTTCGTCCAAATTCTCCTAATAAATCCCTCCACCACCTCCCACGGCGGATTAGCCCCCAAAATGAAGCACATCACCGCCTGGTTCCAATACACTATCTCTTCCTCCACATCCTCAGGTTGGATCTGCAACATCTCCTCGCACTCTGTTTTAGCGTCATCTTCTTCTTCGACTACTGTTTCTGTGTTTCAGACACTACGTCGTCCTCCTCCCCATGCACCTCCTCTTCATCCTCATGGATTGATTCCTCCTCACTTTCTGTTTCGACATCTAATTCAGGGATACCCACAACTTCGCTGATATTTTTCATTTTTCCATTTGCATCAACTTCAGGGCCGGCATGTATCTCAATAGGACTTTCTTCTATGGTTTCATTCAGTTCTACATCATTGCTGGACGTCTCTATTTGCTTTGCAGGGATGCTCCGTCCACGTAGAGACATCTCCCGCTGTCGTTGAAGGTTAGTTTTCCTCGCCATTGGCGCGGAAACTAGGTCAAACTTCGCTTTCTCTCTCTATGCAGTCATCGGCTTTCTCTCTCTAGGGTTAGTTTTCTAGAAATTATACTTTCCTAAATTGATTTTTGATGATGTGGACAAGAAACTAAGCATTATTATAACGAGAATTTGAAAATTATCAAGAATAAAAATCAAATGGCTAAGTCTAATCAAATGTCACTTTTATAAAAAGGACAGAAATAAAAATCCTCCAAAGTGTTCAAACTAAAACCATAAAAGAAAATAGAAAATAAAAGAGTAGGATATGCAAACTACTTCGCTAGCTCACACTCAGCCAAATAAATACCTGTCATAAATGTTGTGCTTGAACATCAGTAATGTCCATAGATATTTGTATCTCAACACTTTAAGCGCACTCCGCTGCAAACCAGAAGCCAACAATTAACAAAATACAAAAAATACAATAAATAAGTGTTTTTAAAAATAAGACCCAACACTCGCATCATTTTTCACGAAGCCACATTTCCAAGAGATTAATGCAATAAATGTTTCCATGTGTCTCATTGTGTAGATAGCACAATCATCAACATTGTAATTATTTCTCCAAGAAAGCTTTGGAACGATGGGATCCATTTCAAGCACAAGATTGCTTAGGTGGGAAGTTCTTCGATTCTCACCTAAAAACATTGCAAAAGCATCAGCCTATGACAGAACAATTTACGGCAGTGTTAAGTTCAACTACTAATGTCAATAAAACAGGACAATAACTATGTGAGAAATACAAACGTATCATAGACAATGGAGATGAGTCGTATATGTCGCCTATCTTTTCATCTGACAGTGAGTTGCCGAGAATAACAAAACGCTTCCTCCCCACGTCAAACACGTATAAGCAGAAGAGTTTTCGCGTAAAATTGGGAAAAAAACTGGTATAACAAAACAAAAGATTTGTTAGCATAATTACAATCAAAGTCTTCAAACTCTATATTTATTCTAATCTGTAGGCACATTTTGTAAATTAAAAAGGTATATTTCAATACAAAGTTACCTCATCTAATAAAAAGGAAAAGGAGATTGATCAAATAATATATAATATATACAAAGGACATTCCGTTCTGTTGCCTGATAAAGTTGAGGTGAATGTAAACTATTACGAGCAAACGCAAAAAACTTACTAGCTGGATTAAAGTTATGTCTATCCACTACTACAGATATAGGGTATAACAACGGTTAAAGACCGTTGTTATATAAAAAAGCGGACGTTGTTAAAGCATCCGTTGTTAAAGGTTTTAACAACGGTTGGTTCTTTTAAGAAACCCGTTGTGAAAACTATTAATAACGGTTAAAAACTGTTGTCGTTACGAGACATTCGTTGCGGAAAGTGTGACTAATTTTTGGTGGGAAAGTTATAACAACGGTTACAATAGAAAAAACTGTTGTTATAACTAAAGACAACGGGTTTTTTTAAATAACCGTTGTTATTGTTTTTAAAAAAAATAAAAATACAAAGCATTACTGCCAAAATCCCTCCTGCATCAATTAATTATATATTACTAGATGCATTATTACTGCCAAAATCCCTGCATGAAAGGACACAATATATGGAATGCGAAGGGTTATAAGATTTGAAGCAGGGATATGACACAACTTCCTAAACAAAATCCGTATTAATTTAAACATCAAACCCTAAACATATTAATTAAAAAACAACTCAAACGACACATATACTAATTATAAATTCATTCCACTATCTCAATAACCAATTCATTATATCACTATCTCCACCTTAAACTCCAAACCATAAATCTTTAAAACCTAATAAACTCCAAACTTCCTTCAATAATGAATGATACCATTCGTTTAACATGCATTATGACCGAGTACAACAAAAGTTTCATACGCCGCTTGCAGGAAATCGAGAGGAAGTACAGGCTCTTCCTTGAGGAAGCTCGGATCGCACTCAAGGAGGCAAAAAAAATGGCTTGTTAGAGCCGCAGATAATGCAGCTATATGAAGATATTGCATCTGCGGAACGAAACCTCCAAATAGCAAAGGAGGAGAGGATGAATATCATAGAAGAGAATGCATCCCTATATGAACATCTAAGAATTGTATTTTTAGCAATGCATTAAGTTTATGTATATATATCAATTAATTAAGTTTATGTATGTTAAATGTGGATTTGTTTTACTATCCTCTCCATCATCTTCTTTGTTTTATTTTATTTAATTTGTTTTACTAATAAACGGAGAAAAACTAAGCGAATAATAATTAGAGAAAGAACAATGACGGAGAAAAACACATGCAAATAAAATAATTAGAGAAAGAACAATAATGACGGAGATGACAAAACATAAAACCATAAAGCGATAGATATATACCTAATAATTAGAGAAAGAAAGAGACGATGACAACAATAGTGACGGAGATGATAAAGCGACGATGAGAAAGAGACGATGAGAAAGAGTGTGGTTGTGTGTTTGTGTTTGTTTTTGTGGCTTTAGCTGATCTGTGTTTGTGTGGTATATATTGTGGTATTTGCTTGAAAGTATTGACAACGGTTATTACACATAAACCCGTTGTCATTAGATAATATATTAACAACGGTTCCTTTGACAACCGTTGTTAAAAAGTATTAACAACGGGTTCTAATATAACCGTTGTAATTACTTTTCACTAATTTTGCGCCAAATTATTAACAACGGTTATAATGTATTACAGAGTAAACTGTTGTTATTAGTTTTGATATTAACAACGGTTGTGCAAGTTTGACCCGTTGTTAAAACCAATAACAACGGTTAACAACACATAACCGTTGCAATTAAGTTTAGTAAAATTTTGCGCCATCCATTCTACAACGTCTTATGGTGATTTTCGTGAATAAGCGTTGTTACAGGGCTGTGGTTGCCTGGATTTGTAGTAGTGATCCCCGGGAAAAGCTGCAACTCCATTTGTACGCAACGCATGAATGAACTGTTACGATTTTCATCAGTTAATGAAGTAAAACGCTCAAGACTCGGGTTTTGATTAAATATGACTCGAATTGGACAGTGTTTCGGACTGTTTACGTATAATAAAAATGACTAAAAATTGGACAGAAACTTTAAGACTTGATTTTGAACACACTGATGGACTGTTCGAAATCACGAATTAACACGAGGGAATGGAGGATTGCAAGAATGATTAGAATTGAGTGACTTGGGATATGACTTAATCTAAGCACTAAGCCACTAGATTAAGCCTAAGAGGGATCCAAGCACTAAGCAATGGAGTCACTCAACTCTAAGCTCTAAGCAATAGAGGGTCTTCTTGCACTAAGCAAATAATGTTTGGGAAAAACAAAGTTTTCACTCTTAAGTTTTAATTCATCAAATCTGAAAAATGCATGAGGAAAGCCTTGTTTTTATAGGCCAAGATGTAGACACCTCATTTTTGCACCTCCCGCCAAATAACCAGTGATGATTGGGCCGCATATTTAGCATATGTCACGATTTTATGACGTTTCGTAAATCGGTTAATAAAAGGTAACTCAAACACTTGTGTCTACCTCATGGTTGTCATCTAGGTGTCATTACGGTCGTTTTGGCAGTAATTAGAGTACATTTGGAGTCTGGGTCAAAAACCGTCTTCATTTCCTAAAACCGTCAAATCCCGAGTCGAAAGCAATGTGCTTGTCTACCTAAGATTAGGATGTCATAAAATGTTGAGATTATATCTCGTTTTGAGTCCCATGTCCCTTCATTAGGCTAAACTAAAAGTTTACATTACAAAATGTGCATTTCATTTAGTTAAAGTGATAACCCGATATTTAGGCCCGTTTTAGGAGGTGATAACGACTTTTTTGGGTCAGGCCTATTTCACAGAAAGTTCTAGATCTCTTTCTTAGCTTTCAACGCCACCGAAATCACCTTATTCCGAGTCTTGTAGAGAAAGTTATGCCTAAAATACGACAGGTTGTCAAACGCGCTTTCTTGCGCAGGAGGAACCCGCTGTGGAAAGGACGCAGTAAGTGCTGCGCCTCTTCCAAGGGACGCAGCACCTGCTGCGCCTTTTCCTCAAGGTTTTCTTTTTTCCAAGTTTCCGTGTTTAACCTAAGTCGGTTATTTCCGGATCTTTCTCTCCTTTCCTAATTCTTCTGCCGTGATTAGTATAAATAGAGACTTTCGGTCTCACTATTTCTCACGCGAGTGTCCGCCCTTCTCTTCTACCTTTGCATTCTAAGTCCACGCTCTTGCTTATTGGCGCCTACGTGCTTGAACTTTCGACCACGTAAGCTCGGATCCTTCTGAGTACCAGCCTCGTTTTGCATGACCGACCAATTTGACCAACTCCACTACACCATAATCAATTAATCAATTCAATTTGCTTTTAAATCCTTTTTCAAGGGCACTTTTATATTTGCATTATAGATCGAGTCGAGTTACCACTAAAAACCGATTTAGTTAAATCTCGCGACGCTAACATGTAAGTCTGAGGGCGTAAAATCCCAATTTTATTTAATGTATTTTATTTAATGTATTTATTTTCTGTATTATAATTAATGTAAGAATTTATGTCATAAGCATGCTCGAAACCGTCTTTTAAAACCCTTTTTAACGGAAGTAACACAGATCTGACGTGGGGAAGAATCGCATCAACTGATGCGCCTTCTGGAAAGGGCGCAACATCTGCTGCGCCTCTTCCAGGAGCTGCTTTCAGTTGATGCACTTCTTCTTCTTCCTCGGGTTTTTGTTCCTTTCGTCTTTTATTTTTCTTTCTTCGTTCTTTCCCTTATTTCACCTAGTAATTTTCAAATTAGTTTTTATGAATCCTTTTCAATAATTTTCGACTTAAATTCCTTATAATTAATATTTGTGGGTTTTCGTCACAAATTCAAACTCGGGTTTTAGAGACTCGATTCGTTCATATGAAGTCCCTTGATTTCGTCTTTGATACATGTTTTAAATCTGTTTTCTTCATCAATTCGAAATCTTTTGTTCCCACCATTATCTTCAAGTTTGTAAATAAATCAATTCCAACATCGTAAATAATATCTAACTTATAATAATTCGTTTTAAATTGTTTTCTTTCACTTCATGACGATCCCAGATGCATGTAAATCAATTAATCACTTCTACTCGAGTTACCAATCAATAAATCAATGTAAACTACCAACGAACATTAACCAACCGCGAGTCTGACTTTCACAGTCAGAACCCAACTCAAACAATGCACGCAGAAGTGTTTGCGCCTCTTCCAGAGGACGCAGCAGATGCTGCGCCTGTTCTGAGGTGGTTTCTGCCTCTGAATTCTTCTCGTTTTGACGTAGGATTTCTAATTAGGATTTTAATTAACCATTATTCTTATTATCACCATATTTTCCATATTTTCCAAATTTCCAAATTTTCCATAATTTCCATATTTTCCATATTTTCCTTATTTTCCAAATTTCCAAAATTTCCAAAATTTCCTTATTTTCCAAATTTCCAAATTTTCCAAATTTTCCTTATTTTCCAAATTTTCCTTTTCTTCAAATTTCCTTATTTTCCAATTTTCGTAATTTAAATCAATTTCCAATTTCCTTATTTTTTCCAATTTCCTAATTTTCATTTATTCATTTATTTTATTTCTAAAACTCTTTTGGGCATGTTTATGACGTAAATTCAAGTTTATCAATTTAATTTATTTCTTTATTTCGTATTTATTATGTATGATTTATTTACTTGGCATTCACATGTAATTAATCGAACATTCACTCGATCCCAATTTATGTGCTAATTACTTGTTCACCGACTTAGTTAAGTCACATGCTAGGATTAATCTAATGAATGTTGCATTGCATGCATATAATCGACAATATATCGAGTATAGATAATTTCCCTAATCATTAGTAGAGGCCGCTATCGAGGCGGGCGGGATTAGGTGTTAGATCAAAAGAGCTTTCTAATACGTACCCTCACCTCATACTCCAGATCTCTGTGAACATCCGTGTTCATTGGCATCCACGAGAGACATTCTAGACATAGAATGCTAAAGGTAACGAGTTCTTGGTGTTCATGTCACTACTTTGTGTCTTGACATGGCACGAGGTATTCGAACGATTTCCAATTTTCCACAATAAATTGGTGGCGACTCCACAAATACAAACGCTTGTTCCCAAGCGTCCCCGTGGGCCCGCGTCCACACAAGCCAAGCAATCCTCACCATCCATCTTACCTATCATCTAACGGTCCAAAAAGACCCTAGAAGACCGGTACAAAAGGTGGCCCTCAAGCCTTACACAAAGTTCTTACACAAGTTGAAAATCTAAAAGAAAACAAAAAAAGTAAACTAATGAGGACAATGATTATTTGGACTCCTTGGAAGCTTCAAATGGTCCGGCCATGCTTATGCAAGAGTAGCAGAGCAACAAAAGAAGCCTTGTGGATGTCTTGGTTAAATTAGGAAGGTTGAAAGGGACTTGAAAGTGACCCTTGTACTTGCCATTGCAAACCGTGAAACCATAGGGCCACCGGTTTTATTCCTTACCTTTCTCTATGATTATCACCTTCCCAAAACATAATCTCCTAGACAAAAGTACTCCCAACTCATCATAGAAGATTTCTTGGCCATAAAGTTCCCCATGTTCTTAGAGGCGTTTCGAATTGGACCCTATTCCGGCCAAAGGACCAAAACAGGGTACAAACATGCCTAATGTGACTCGTTTTGCTTCAAACTCCTCCTCTTGAAAAGGACTTATCCTCAAGTCCTCGACATCGCCATCACTAAACTCTTCATAGTAATGACCTAAATTTCTAACATGGAATGTGGCATGAGTCCCCAATAAATCGACCTTGTACTTGTCATACCCAACTTGACCAATGACCTTGAACGGACCTTGTTCTCTTGGCATGAGCTTATCTCCTTTTTTAAGGACTCCTAACTTGCATAAACGGACCCAAACTTGATCCCAAATTCTGAATTTCGTCCCTTGCTTGGAGTTCATGGACCCTTCCTTGCGTGCTTTGAATTGAACATGACGAAGGAATCCTTGTTCAACCCGTCCCTTGGCACCATCTCTTTGCTTGCTCGGGTGGACACTTGCCTTGAATTTCATGATCATGCCGCCGATGCCATTGATCTCGTGCTCATCTTCAATTGAACTCGGACTAGAGTGGACGGAATAGTCACAATGCATACCATCATGGACACCCACGGTTTGGACATTGTCAAAGACCCTTTCTTGAACTCGTTTCTTGACTCCATTTCCTTGATCGCCCGAGTAGGCACTTGACTTATCCTTGCATTCATTCCCAATTGGACTAGTGGTAGAGGAGACGGGATAATGAGCTTGTACCTCATCAATGGTACTCTCGGCTCCAATCTTGACAAAGAGCTCCTCTTGAACTTGTTCATTGGTATTATCCCACTTGAATGCCTCTTGTGTACTTGAACACTCCCCTAGTTTGTCCTTGAACTTGTGGACACCATAGTTGAACCAAGGAGTTTTAGGGACCTCGGCCTTCATTCTTAGATTAGCATTTGGAGGAACATCTTCATGGACCTCGACCCTTATTTGAACCGTATTAGTGAATGGTTCATCTTGTTCCATGGACATATGCTTGGCATTAGATGGATCATCTTGAAAGAACTTGCTCAAATTTTGAGCCTTGGTAGGGAATGTTTCTTCTTGCTCCTTGGACACACCCTCGGCAAGGTGAATATGAACACCTTTCTCATCACTTTTTTCTTGGACCATTTCGGCTTCCTTGATTAGCATCACTTCTTTGTAAGGTTCAAGCATGGAGGATGGTGGAAGAGGTGCTAGAGTGATTTTTCTCTTGTCAAATTCAAAGGAGTATGTGTTATCCTTTCCATGATGCACCGCACTTTTATCAAACTCCCAAGGTCTACCAAGTAGAAGATGGCAAGCATCCATAGGTAGAACATCACAAATAACCTTATCAACATAATTCTTGCCAATGGAGAAGGACACCAAGCATTGTTTGTTAACTTTCAATTCGGCCCCCTTGTCAAGCCACCTCAATTTGTAAGGACATGGATGGTTTTGGGTGGTCAAGGAAAGCTTCTCAACAAGGATACTAGAGGCCACATTAGTACAACTACCTCCATCAATGATTAGGTTGCAAACTTTCCCCCCAATGGTACACCTAGACCTAAAAAGTTGTTGTCTTTGATCCATTTCCAATGGTTGAGCATTCAACACTCTCCAAGTGACTAGACTCATCCCGGAATTCGGCAATACTAGCTCCTCATCCTTAGTCTCCTCGGTTTCCTCATCTTCATCACACACAAGAATTTCATCCTCTCCCCAATGAACCACTTCAAAGCTACTAAAGGCTCTCTTGGTTGGACATTCTTTGGCAAAGTGTCCATAACCTTGGCATTGGTAACATTTTTTGAGAGGCAAGGTCTTTTTTTGTGAGGTTTCAATGCCTTTTCCCTTGTCAAGTGTGGGTGTCACGGTTTGGGTGTTTGTTTCTTTAGATTTGGTCTCGGCATGGGTGGTCTTAGGGGTTGTTTTGGTCGGCAATTTTGAGTTGGAGGCTTTCCCCTTGCCCAATGTTTCCTCCCTTAAAGCCAAGTTCACGGCTTCGTCAAAGGACCATAATGGTTGTATTCGGACTCTATTAGCAATTTTAGCATCCAATCCTTCCACAAACCTAGCAATTTTTTGCTCGGGTTTCTCATTGATATCACATTGCAAAGTGAGTTTCTCAAAATCCGTTATGTAAGACTCAAGTGGTTGTTGATCTTATTTTAGTTGAGTAAGCTTAATGAACATATCTTGAGTATATTCTTTGGGAATAGACTTGTCACTAAGCTTCTTTTTCAATTTTGACCAAAACTTTATGGGTTCTTTACCATCCCTCTTCCTTTGATTTTTCATGTTTTCATACAAAAGAGATGCATAGCCCTTAAACTTTAAAATGGCAACCTTGAAGGACTTAGCATCCGAGTATGATTTAAATTCAAAGACTCTTTCAATTGATCTAAACCAATCTAGTAAGTCATCAGGATTTAAACTACCATGGAAGTCCGGAATATCTACCTTTAGGTCCTTAGGATGCTCCTCATGCTCGGCTTAAATGAAAGAACCCACTTCATCCGAGTGCAAGTCCTCCACTTCATGGTCGGCTTCTTGGTTTCTTGCTCCAAGCCCTCGGCCACGTCCTTTACCACGGTGGGGTGGTGGTCTTCCCCGGTCCCTTGGTGGTGTTGGAATGTTAGCCATGATAGCATTGGAGGAGTCTATCATTAGGTCGCATTTCTCGGAGAGTTGTGTTACTTGAGTCTCAATTCCAAGTAGTCTTTCTTCACTCATGGTTGTTTTTGTGTTTTTGGATGTGGTTAAGGTTTATATTGAACTCACAAGAAGGTTTCTTCCCAAAACTAACACACCAATGGAATTGTGTTAAACCTTTGCTATGATACCAATTTGAAGTAAAACGCTCAAGACTCGGGTTTTGATTAAATATGACTCGAATTGGACAGTGTTTCGGACTGTTTAAGTATAATAAAAATGACTAAAAATTGGACAGAAACTTTGAGACACGATTTTGAACACTCTGCTGGACTGTTCGAAATCACGAATTAACACGAGGGAATGGAGGATTGCAAGAATGATTAGAATTGAGTGACTTGGGATATGACTTAATTTAAGCACTAAGCCACTAGATTAAGCCTAAGAGGGATCCAAGCACTAAGCAATGGAGTCACTCAACTCTAAGAACTAAACACTAAGCAATAGAGGATCTTCTTGCACTAAGCACATAATGTTTGGGAAAAACAAAGTTTTCACTCTTAAGTTTTAATTCATCAAATTTGAAAAATGTATGAGGAAAGCCTTGTTTTTATAGGCCAAGCCAAGCAATCCTCACCATCCATCTTACCTAGCATCTAACGGTCTAAAAAGACCCTAGAAGACCGGTACAAAAGGTGGCCCTCAAGCCTTACACAAAGTTCTTACACAAGTTGAAAATCTAAAAGAAAACAAGAAAAGTAAACTAATGAGGACAATGATTATTTGAACTCCTTGGAACCTTCAAATGGTCTGGCCATGCTTATGCAAGAGTAGTAGAGCAACAAAAGAAGCCTTCTGGATGTCTTGGTTAAATTAGGAAGGTTGAAAGGGACTTGAAAGTGACCCTTGTACTTGCCATTGTAAACCGTGTAACCATAGGGCCACCGATTTTGTTCCTTACCTTTCTCTATGATTATCACCATTCCAAGACATAAGCTCCTAGACAAAAGTACTCCCAACTTAACATAGAAGATTTCTTAGCCATAAATTTCCCCATGTTCTTAGAGGAATTTCGAATTGGACCCTATTCCGGCCAAAGGACCAAAACAGGGTTCAAACATGCCTAATGTGACTCGTTTTGCTTCAAACTCCTTCTCTTGAAAAGGACTTGTCCTCAAGTCCTCGACATCGCCATCACTAAACTCTTCATAGTAATGACCTAAATTTCTAACATGGAATGTGGCACGAGTCCCCAATAAATCGACCTTGTACTTGTCATACCCAACTTGACCAATGACCTTGAACGAACCTTTTTCTCTTGGCATGAGCTTATCCCCTTTTGTAAGGACTCCTAACTTGCATAAACGGACCCAAACTTGATCCCAAACAATTAAATTTGAATGAATTATTATAAATACAAATTGTTGTGATTTATAATTGGTAAATTATTTTGGTACAAGTAATTATGAATTACTAAGTCGATTTTTGTATATGACGTATTTTTATTAATACGTTGATTTTTAATATGTTAAAAATACATAACAAATTTATGTAACATATGACATGTGACATATTGACAATTGACAAAAATAAAATGGACTCCATGTTATCCATATGTGCCGAAAAGATGAGGAAGATTAGGCAAATATGAAGTTATTTTATTAGTGGTAAACAACATGATTACCTACTAAACTAGCCTTGCATACCTATTGCTCATTGTAAAGAACAACTAGGGCATGCATTGGCTCCTTCCCATGCTCTCTTCCAACCGGTTTTTGGGAAGAAAACCCTTGTGGTTTTTCTTATTATTTTACCTAATATTCACTAAGATAGAGACTAGTGATTATTCATTCATTCATCTCACAAAAATAAGAGTTTTTAGAAAGAGAAAATTTCTTCTATAATTCCTCTGTCTCAACCGGTTTTGGGAGAGATACCAAATAATTTTTGGGTCAATTTTTCTTATAAAATTAATATTATCTATTATACATTATATTAATTTTAATTAAGAGTAAGCTTTGGGTATAAATCCTTTGGAGAGATCCTACACTTGGGTCTTTGTTCATCCAAAAGGAAAGCTCAAGAACAAAAGAGAAGGAGATCTCTTTTGTGCCCATATGAACCGAAATTCCAATGTAAGGATGAATGTTTCTTCTTTATTTTGTTAAATTGTTTGCATGCATAAGATCATTTGTTAATTTTATGACAAATTAAAATGGAACATATATGAATATGTTAGTATATAGATCTACTTTTCCTTCAATCGGTATCAAGAGCCATGGTTGTACGCATGCAAATCGGTTAAAAGTTTTTCCGAGTTATAAGAATAACATATAAAACTTGTATAATTTGTGTTATTATGATATATCACGAAATAAATTTATGCATGTTAATTTTATGGTCCTTAAATGTTTTTAGGATATTTTGGTTATTTTACGGATTTTTATTGTTTATATTATGCAATAATGGCATGAAAATATGATTTTATGAGTAAAAATGTCATTTTCGGACTAAAATTAGCTATACTTCGTTTTTTCATGTGATTTTTGGATATATTGTCACATATATTATTTTGAGATAACCTGTAAATTTTCATAATTTTTGGACTTCTTATGCTCGAAAAATGGATTTTACATTGTTAAATTCGGATTTAAGTGAAAAGTAGGTTAATATGAGATAAATTTAGAATCTGGTCATAGAAATTTAGTATGTTGTCACATGCAATTTTACAAGATGTGTGTAAAATAATAGGCTATAGTGAAGTCTTTTTGCATGATTTATGGATTTTTGAAGAAAAATAGCATAAATAGTGACATTATTAGTGAAAAATTAATAAAACATAATCTATGACTAAGGAAAAATGTCCAATGTTGCATTTTATTATCTTTTTCAGATCTAAAATTGAAAAGTTAATGAATATATTTTTTCTCATGTTTTTATGATTATTTAGTTAAAACCGATAAACCGCAACATTGTTTTTCCGGATAAATTTCGAAATTTTTAACCTAAGTTTTTGAACATTATGAGTGTCATGGTATTTTTCCAGAATGTTCATGAGTTTAAATTTCAAATTTCAAATTTATTTGAAATTTTGTGAATTTAATTGAAGTTTATAGCTTATTTTTGTAATTTTTGGTCCATTAATGAACAATTTTAGAAATATGAGTTAATTATGGTCAAATAATTAGTGAAGACTAAATTTTGAGTCCTAAGAGGTTAGGGTAATTAACTTATGCATAAATATGAATTTATGTAATTTAGTGATTATAAAATGTTGAAATCACGCAAATCCGTAAAAACCGAGTAATATACGATATTGGCTAATTAAAGGCGATTTAGCATAAAATTGGGCATGTTCATACATATTATAATGCTTCACTTTCTTTATGATTGTCATAATTTTAATTTATATAAATTTTGAATTATGTAATTTTTACTTAGTATGGCCTTAGTTTTAATTGGTATTTCCCGAAATGTATGGGAATATCGATTCGGTTGTAATTTTATTGTGATCTCGTATCACCGTTTTGTAATTTAATAGATTTATTTTATTTTAGTTACAAATGTATAATAGGAAATTATGTAATTTGCTATGTAATTTAATTTATCTCGGAGTTCCCAAAGACGGATTTCTTCAAGATGGCGATACATAAAGACGGTGTTACCTCGAGATGCGTGCCACAACCGAAGTTCAAGGGACCAATGGAGTTGGTTTCCGAATATGTAATAGTTAAATAGTTTTTTTATTTAGGAAGGCCATACTAGGATTTTTTTTATGTTTTGCATTTTATTTATATGTAACATGCATCGCTAAATCGCCATAACTAAAACATGCATCATCATCTTATCGAGTTTATCGACCGTGTCAATTACAATTATCGTAGTTCACCGCTTTAGTTCACTTAAAACGTGATAGATAATAAATTGGCATGACCTCTCGCTAAAACAATTAATTGAGACATAGCCTTACCAAAGAGTAGAAACCATGAAAACCTATTTCGCGAGGGAGTGCACTCGGCCACACCTGGGTACAAATCTTGTTACGTAGGGAAAATGGGTGATAAATGTCTATCCACCGAATTCATGTTGATGAGGGATGAATCGGCCACACCGTGCCCAAGTTAATGTGGGTTTGGATCATGGACACATTTATTCGAAATTTGGATTGAACTCAACAAAAGTTTTTGATAAGGGATGTATCGGCCACACCGTGCCCTTGTCGGATGTGTTTTGGGCTAAAGATAATTGTTAATGTAATTGTAATACTCCGTATTTATAAGTCTTGGGGTACTCTATCGAGTAGGCCTTACTCTGTCGAGTAAGGGTAAGTTGCGAAATAAAATAGTTTCTGACCTGTTGGGTACTCGATCGAGTATCTGGGGCACTCGATCGAGTAAGGGGGTACTCGATCGAGTACCTTGGGTACTCGATCGAGTGTCCGGTTTTACGGGGAGTTTTCTCGGGTTTTGTTAATTATGCGATTAAGGTATTTAAGCTTCATCGTCATTATTCTAAATCACTTTTACAAAACCTAAATTCCTGTTTAAGAGAGAAAGCAAACAAGTTCATCTTCTTAATCGCATTCTTAGCAATTCCGGAGTTCGACGGTCGGTTCTTGTCGTTGTGTATACCGTTGAGTTCCTTGCGTCGAGGGTAAGATCTACGTACCCTTTTTATTGTATTTCCTTTGATTTGGTTAAACCCTAATTTAGAGATTGGGGGTTTTTATGTGTAGTATGTGATTGGTAGCCTCTATGTGTTGTATGATAGGAGGAGGGTTCATAGAAGAGGCTTTTTGACTCGGCGAAGAGAGACCGTCTGATTGTGTGCATACCAGGTAGGATTTCCTACTCAGTATTAGTCCCATAATGGGATATTGGTTGATGTGTTGTATTTGGTTGTTTGATATAATAATTGTATTGTGATTGTGGTTGTGATCGTTGTTGATGGTTCGCGAGGCGTGGCCTCGGCTGAGTGGGGTCACTTGCGGGAGTGGCTTCACGCCCTAGTTTCGCCTTCTGTGGAACCCGCCACAGAAGGGATGTGCACATTAATGGACAGGGTTATCGCTCACTATGTGAGGTGGGGATTTGGTGGGTACGGCTGCGGTCCCCCACTGGCAGGGCTGGTCCAGTGGACGGTCAGTATTGAGATGATGGGAATTGGTTGGTTGTGTGTGTGTGACAGTTAAGCTGTCTGTTTATCTTATCATTGTTGTCTATATTGATTGTGTGATTAGTACTGACCCCGGTGTTGTTTTGTAAACCTGCGGTGATCCATTCGGGGATGGTGAGCGGATATTGAGCGGTATTGAGATGAGTACCGGATAGCCGGGATGCCACGACATGATGATAGGAGTCTTCCGCCGTAGCCTTTAGTTTATTTACATTTCGGTTAGAACGATCGGTTTGAGATCATGTATCGTACTTTTGGTTTGGTTTTGAGGATTGTAACTATTCGCTAAATTATTTATAATAAACGTTGTTTCTTCATTGTTGTTTGATTATCATTGCCTCGGGTAACCGAGATGGTAATGTCTTCATACCTGAGTGGTCCTGGTAAGGCACTTGGAGTATGGGGGTGTTACAAATGGTATCGGCGACGATCCCGAAACCTGTAACCAATGAACCTAATGAACATAGGGAGTCAATTAAAATGAACCTGGGGTAAAAGTTGTAGGAGCTAGTGCAAAGGCTTGGGAGACGTCCTAAAGTCGCAGGGGTCGCCCTACAACTTTGAACCGGTCACATGGGGGAAGTGTTTGTCGAGTCGTATGTGTGTTTGGTTAACTTGTGTAAGAATGTGATGAAATGTGTTAATTGTTGGGTGTTGAAGTAGAAAGATGAGCATGTGAAAGAAAATGGTGATAGGTGGGAATTTGTTGATGAGATGATAACATGTTGGATGATTTACAATGTGGCATTTAATAACATGATGAAATGATCTCGTAGATAGTAGAAAAAGATGCGTAGCATGTTTATTATGATATAATGTGATTTATAAGTTTAGCATGTTAGCATATGACGTAACATGCGGGTAGCTTTTATGTATTAGCATGACTCGATCGAGTGGGACTGACTCGATCGGGTGGGTTTTTGACGATTTTGAGTCCAGAATCGTGTTTTTGGGCACTCGATCGAGTAACTAGGGGTACTCGATCGAGTAGGGGGTCACTCGATCGAGTAGCCTAGATACTCGATCGAGTAGGTAAGAGATCAGAAGGTCTGTTAAGGGTCTGATGCTTGGGTACTCGATCGAGTATGTTGGGCACTCGATCGAGTAGCCCGTTACTCGATCGAGTGGGTTTGGGAACTCGATCGAGTAGGTCCTGGGTGGCGTGTCTTCGTGTTTTGAAGTTTAGTACGTATGTTCATATCTACCCTTTCTTATATATGTATAGTTTCAAGATGCCGCCCAAGAGAACTGCTTTGTATGCGAGAGCTAAGCTTATGACCGTGGATGACATCGTTAAGATGTTAGAGCACCAGGATGCTCTTACTGAGACCCTAAAGAAAGTGAATGAGGATAAGAATAAGGATAAGGAGAAGGAGGTTGATCATTCAAAAATCAGCCTCTACATTACGAGGTTTAACCCGAAAGAGTATAAGGGAGTTGGGGAACCTAACCTTCTTGATAGTTGGCTGAGAGAGATGGAGAACATATTAGATTTGGTTCACTGTCCCGATGAGATGAGGTGGAACAGTGCTGCGTTCTATCGAGGGAGGCGGCGAGGCAAGTGGTGGGATTCGGTGAAAGTGAGTGCTAAGGAGATATATACAAACCAAGGCTTACCTGCTATACCTTGGGAGGAGTTTCGTAGGGCTGTGAGGAAGGAGTTTGTACCGGAACATGTGAGGAGTAAGATGAGAGAAGAGTTTGATGGTTTTAAGATGACTGCTGAGATGTCTGTGGCTGAGTACTACAGGCTGTTCAATGAGAAGTCTAGGTATGCTGAGGATATGGGATTGAGTGAGGAGAATCTGGCACTGAGGTTTGAGAGGGGGTTGACCCCTAAGATTATGGATAAGTTACCCGTGGGAATCCTTACTGATGTTAAGGAAGCTTATGAGAGGGCTGGGAGAACTGAGAGGTTGGTGGAGATGGCTTAGGAGAGGTTAGGTAGTGAGAAGAGGAAGTCTGAGAGCGAGGGTGGTGGCCAATCGAATCACAAGAAAGGCAACCACAATCAGTCTAAGGGATTTTCTTAAGGGTCCGGGTTCGATCTTTGGGGGCTTCCTTTGGGCGTGGCCGTGGAAGTGTGAGTAATAGTTGGGGAGTGACCTGCTATAGCTGTGGTGGTGTAGGCCACAAGAGACATGAGTGCACAAGTGCACCAGGATCTTTCCGGAGACTGCGCGCAGCTTCGCGAGCAACACCGGGGCCGGATCATGGCCAAACCGGGAAGTCGAGTTACCAGTGGAGGCAACCGCAACGGCGGTAATTCTTATCAGAAACCACCAGCGAACAACAACAACAATCAAGGGTCGGGTGCTAAGCCGACCACCTCGGCCAAGATCTTGTCCGGGAGGTGGGCGGAAGACCGATGGCAAGTTATTCATGATGGAGAAGAAAGCAGCTGAGGATGATGCGCACGTTATCACCGGTACATTCCTTGTTAATGGTATTCCTACCTTTGTTTTGTTTGATTCGGGGGCTTCTCAGTCGTTTGTGTCTTCGAGTCATGTCAAACAGTTGGGTTTGAGAGTATATGAGTCTGTTAGTGAGCAAGTTTTCATACCTTCGGGTGAGTCTGTATCGTGTGGGAGATTGTTCAGAGATGTATCTTTGATAGTTGGGCAAGTTGATTTCCCTGTAGACTTGCTAGAGTTTCCTTTTAACGGTTTTGAGATGATAGTCGGGATGGATTGGTTAGGAAAGTATAAAGCTAAGATAGACTGTCATCAAAATAAGGTGTCTTTAAGAGGTCCTAAGGGCGTTAGTGTGTCTTATCGTGGGTTTCTAGTCAAACCCAAAGTTAAGTTGATTGCAGCTGTTACATTGAAGTCTTATCTGAGGAAGGGATGTCCTTTGATCTTGTGCCATGTGAGAGATGACCGGATAGAGAGTCCGACGATTGATGAGATACCAGTGGTGGGAGAGTTTGCAGATGTTTTTCCAGAGGAGATTCCGGGGTTGCCACCGAAGAGGGAGATAGATTTCACTGTTGAGTTGAAGCCAGGGACGGGGCCAATCTCTAAGGCACCGTACCGTATGGGTCCTAAGGAGATGGAGGAGCTTAGGAAGCAGTTGGATGAGCTGATAGAGAAGGGATGCATTAGACCAAGTGTATCGCCGTGGGGAGCACCAGTTCTTTTCGTGAAGAAGAAAGATGGGAGTTTGAGGTTATGCATAGATTACAGGGAGCTGAACCGAGTGACGATAAAGAACAAGTATCCTTTGCCAAGGATAGATGACCTGTTTGATCAGTTGAGTGGTGCAACAGTCTTTTCTAAGATTGATTTGAGGTCGGGGTACCATCAGGTGAAGATTAGAGAGGTGGACATACCAAAGACAGCTTTCACGTCGTGGTATGGCCATTATGAGTATGTGGTGATGTCGTTTGGGTTATCTAATGCGCCGGCAGTATTTATGGATTTGATGAACAGAATCTTCAGACAGTTCTTGGACCAGTTTGTAGTGGTGTTTATCGATGATATCTTAGTCTACTCTAAGACTAAGGAGGAGCATGAGGAGCATCTGAGGATCGTGCTGCAGACTTTGAGGATCATGAGTTGTATGCTAAGTTTGTCCAAGTGTGAGTTCTGGTTAGAGAAAGTTGCTTTTCTGGGGCATGTGATCTCTAAAGATGGGGTAGTTTGTGGATCCAGCGAAGATTGAGGCGTGACAAAGTGGGAAGCACCGAAGAATGTTGCTGAGGTTAGGAGTTTCTTGGGTTTAGCTGGATACTACAGACGGTTCGTGAAGGATTTCTCCAAGATAGCTAGATCGATGACATCGTTGATGAGGAAAGAGAACAGGTTTCGTTGGGATGAGAGTTGTGAGACGGCGTTCCAAACATTAAAGGAGCGTTTGACCACAGCTCCTGTCTTAGCATTGCCTGAAGGGAGCGAGAACTTTGAGGTTTATACGGTTGCCTCGAAGAATGGGCTGGGATGTGTGTTGATGAAGAATGGTAAAGTGATTGCCTATGCTTCTAGGCAATTGAAGCCTTATGAGGAGAACTACCCTACTCATGATCTGGAGTTGGGTGCAGTGGTGTTTGCTCTCAAGATTTGGAGACATTACCTTTATGGAGCAATCTTTAAGGTATTTTCTGATCACAAGAGTCTCAAGTACATCTTCACGCAGAAGGAGTTGAACATGAGACAGAGGAGGTGGATGGAGCTGATTGGCGATTATGACATGGAAATCATCTACCATGAAGGGAAGGCCAATATTGTTGCTGATGCTTTGAGTAGGAAGAGTGTACATTCTCTCCTCGTGTACAGCTCTATCCTTGATGAGGCCGAGGATGAGGTAGCGAGTTTTGGGATACATATGATGCGAAAAGGAGATGCCATGGGTGATATGACAAGACATCTTGAGTTTTATGATGACATTCGAGGTAAGCGGGCTTTGGATCCTAAGATAGTTGAGTGGAGAGTGTGGAGTAGAAAAGGGACAGTGTCCCGGTTTTCTATTCATACGGATGGTAGTTTGAGGTTTGATGGTAGGTGGTGTGTTCCTAATGATGAGGAGTTGAAAAAGACTATCATGACAGAGGCACATTGCACACCATATTCGGTTCATCCAGGTGGAGACAAGCTATACAAGGATTTGAAGAAAACGTTTTGGTGGCACTGGGATGAAGAAAGAGACAAATTGAGTTTGTGTCCCGTTGTTTGACATGCCAGAGAGTTAAAGGGGAACAGAGACGACCATAAGGTAAGATTCAGTCTTTAGAGGTACCTGAGTGGAAGTGGGAATCCATTTCCATGGATTTCATTGTGGGCTTGCCAAAGAGTCAACAAGGTAACAACATGATTTGGGTGATAGTAGATCGTCTGACCAAGTCAGCTCACTTTGTTCCAATGAAAGATACATGGACTAAGGCACAATTGGCTATGGCCTATCGAAAGAACGTGCTTAAGTTACATGGAGTCCCTAAGGACATAGTGTCTGACAGAGATGCGAGGTTTATATCGAGGTTTTGGAAGGAGTTGCAAGAATCGTTGGGAACAACTTTGAAGATGAGTACAACATTTCATCCTGCGACAGACGGGAAGACTGAGAGAATAATCAAGACTCTTGAGGATATGTTGCGAGCTTGTGTGATGGATTTTGGTGGTAGCTGGGAGCAGAGGTTGGACTTGATAGAATTTTCTTACAATAACAGTTATCACACCAGTATAGGTATGGCACCGTTTGAGGCTTTGTATGGGAGGAGATGTAGGAGTCCAATCTGTTGGGACGATAGTGCTGAGGCAGTGGTTTTAGGACCAGAGATGGTGCATGAGATGGTGGAACAGATAAAGATGATCAGGGAAAGGATGAGAGCAGCTCAAGATCGACAAAAGAGTTATGCAGATCTACATCGCCCGGGATATTGAGTTTCAAGTTGGGGACAAGGTTCTTTTGAAAGTGTCTCCTATGCGTGGGGTTATGAGATTTGGGAAGAAAGGCAAGCTAAGTCAGAAGTTTATAGGGCCTTATGAGATCTTAGAGCGAGTTGGGGAAGTTGCCTATCGTCTGGCTTTACCAGCTGCGTTAGAGAGAGTGCATAATGTGTTTCATGTATCGCAGCTGCGGAAGTATGTGAGTGACCCGTCACATGTGTTAGAGGCAGAGAGTTTAGAGCTAGATGAGTCCTTATCATATCTTGAAGTGCCTAAGCAGATTCTAGACCGAAAGGTTAGAAAGACTAGGAGTGGTGAGACAGTTTTGCTTAAGATCCTGTGGTCTAACCACGAGACCGAGGAAGCTACATGGGAGCCAGAGGAAGCTATGAAAGAGCGTTACCCTTTCCTTTTTGATCAGGTATGTATGGTTACGGGGACGTAACCTTGTTTCTTTTAGGGGGGTAGGAGATGATCGCGAGCAGTTTTTAAGAGTTTTATACCCCTTTTATATGTTGTGTCGGTATGGTTGTCGGGATGAGTTGGGTAAGTATCATGTTTTATGTTGAATTTTGTTTTGGTTGTTGAGTCGGGAAGGTTATGGGAGTACCTTTGTTTAGTAGTGGTTTGAACTTCGGGGACGAAGTTCCTTTTAAGGAGGGAAGACTGTAATACTCCGTATTTATAAGTCTTGGGGTACTCTATCGAGTAGGCCTTACTCTGTCGAGTAAGGGTAAGTTGCGAAATAAAATAGTTTCTGACCTGTTGGGTACTCGATCGAGTAGCTGGGGCACTCGATCGAGTAAGGGGGTACTCGATCGAGTGTCCGGTTTTACGGAGAGTTTTCTCGGGTTTTGTTAATTATGCGATTAAGGTATTTAAGCTTCATCGTCATTATTCTAAATCACTTTTACAAAACCTAAATTCCTGTTTAAGAGAGAAAGCAAACAAGTTCATCTTCTTAATCGCATTCTTAGCAATTCCGGAGTTCGACGGTCGTCTTGTCGTTGTGTATACCGTTGAGTTCCTTGCGTCGAGGGTAAGATCTACGTACCCTTTTTATTGTATTTCCTTTGATTTGGTTAAACCCTAATTTAGAGATTGGGGGTTTTTAAGTGTAGTATGTGATTGGTAGCCTCTATGTGTTGTATGATAGGAGGAGGGTTCATAGAAGAGGCTTTTTGACTCGTGAGAGAGACCGTCTGATTGTGTGCATACCAGGTAGGATTTCCTACTCAGTATTAGTCCCATAATGGGATATTGGTTGATGTGTTGTATTTGGTTGTTTGATATAATAATTGTATTGTGATTGTGGTTGTGATCGTTGTTGATGGTTCGCGAGGCGTGGCCTCGGCTGAGTGGGGTCACTTGCGGGAGTGGCTTCACGCCCTAGTTTCGCCTTCTGTGGAACCTGCCACAGAAGGGTTGTGCACATTAATGGACAGGGTTATCGCTCACTATATGGGGCGGGGATTTGGTGGGTACGGCTGCGGTCCCCCACTGGCAGGGCTGGTCCAGTGGACGGTCAGTATTGAGATGATGGGAATTGGTTGGTTGTGTGTGTGTGTGTGACAGTTAAGCTGTCTGTTTATCTTATCATTGTTGTCTATATTGATTGTGTGATTAGTACTGACCCCGGTGTTGTTTTGTAAACCTGCGGTGATCCATTCGGGGATGGTGAGCAGATATTGAGCAGGTATTGAGATGAGTACCGGGATAGCTGGGATGCCACGACATGATGATAGGAGTCTTCCGCTGTAGCCTTTAGTTTATTTACATTTCAGTTAGAACAGTCAGTTTGAGATCATGTATCGTACTTTTGGTTTGGTTTTGAGGATTGTAACTATTCGCTAAATTATTTATAATAAACGTTGTTTCTTCATTGTTGTTTGATTATCATTGCCTCGGGTAACCGAGATGGTAATGTCTTCATACCTGAGTGGTCCTGGTAAGGCACTTGGAGTATGGGGGTGTTACAGTAATATTATCGACCAAGAGTTCTAAAAGTAGAATCGATTAAACGTTAATCCACCAAGTTATATTGATAAAGGATGAATCGGCCCCACCGTGCCTAAGTCAACATGAATTTGGGTCTTGGAATCATTTATTATAGTTGGGTAGAGGTCACTATATAAATGTTCATATCTTGTTTAATTTGTTTACAAGTATGTTTTAAAAGACAACTGTTAATATTTTCTTCCCTCCATATTTGTAGTTCATTACAATGAATCCATCAAACACTACCGCACCGATAACTATTGAGTCTTACCACAATGTTTTTGACGACGTTTGCTCCAACAATGATTTCGACACTACTAGAGAACTTCATTTTGGGATAGGTTCGGATGGAAACTTTAACTTCATCACTTCTTCTAAACCACCTACTACTACTAGACCTCGTGTGAGCCCGTCTCAGGAAGACTACCTCATACAATCTATAGGGTCTTTGTCTCTGGAAGATAAAGATGCCAAAACTAGTGGGAACTCAAGCAATCAAGTTCTTGCTTCTAAGGGAAAAAAGTTCAAGAAGAAGGGAAAGAAAATCAAAAACTTCAAGCAAGTTAATGATGAGTGCCATTATTGCTATGGCATGGGACATTGGCTTAGGAATTGTCCCGTATATTTGCGAAATATATGGGAAGGAATCATCACTCCAAAAGGTAAAATTCCTAAGGAAATTTATGTTATTGATATAACTTTTACTTCCACTATGACATGGGTATTAGATACCGGTTGTGGTTCTCACCTTTGTAATCATTTACAGGGTTTAAGAGACGTAAAGAGGCTTAGCAAGGGAGATGTGGATCTACGCCTTGGAAATGGAGCTCGGGTAGCGGCCGAATCCAAAGGAACTTATGTTTTAGCTTTGCCTAATGGATTTGAGTTGTATTTACATAATTGTTTTTATGTGCCTACACTCTCTAAAAACATTATTTCAATCGCTATGCTAGACATAGACGGTTTTTGTTTTGTCATTAAGAACAATCGTTGTACTATTTCAAGGAACGACTTGGTTATAGGCCAAGCTTCCTCTATCAATGGCATTTACATTTTAGAGACCTCGAATCCGACTAATGATATCTATAACATTCAATCAAAGAAACTCAAATCAAGTGATCCAAGTGAAGCGTTCATTTGGCATTGTCGATTAGGTCACATAAACGAGAATCGCATCAAAAGATTAATTTCGACTAACGTGATTACACCATTTGACTATCAATCATATGGTACATGCGAATATTGCCTACTTGGCAAAATGACTCGTAATCCTTTTAGTGGTAAAGGGACGCGAGCTAGTGAACTATTGGGACTCATATACACCGATGTATGTGGACCAATGAGTATCACCGCTCATGGTAATTATGACTACTTTATTACCTTCACCGATGACTTAAGTAGATATGGGTATATCTATTTGATGAAGTACAAAAGTGAAGCGTTTGACAAATTCAAAGAATTTCAAAACGAAGTAGAGAACCAATTGAACAAAAGGATTAAGGCACTACGATCCGATCGTGGTGGAGAGTATCTTAGCCTTGAATTTGATTCACACTTGAAAGAACGTGGTATTATATCACAACTTACTCCACCTGGAACACCACAACTTAATGGTGTTGCCGAAAGGAGAAATCGAACCCTACTTGATATGGTTCGATCCATGATGAGTCAAACCGAGTTACCGAACTCGTTTTGGGGATTTGCGATTCAAACCGCAATTAGATCTTTGAACAATAGTCCCACTAAATCCACCGAGAAAACTCCATGTGAGATGTGGACGGGAAGGGTTCCAAACATATCCTATATGAAGATTTGGGGATGTGATGCTTACGTCAAGTCTAAGAACGACAACAAGCTTGCCCCAAGATCCGAAAAGTGCATCTTTGTAGGTTACCCCTTAACCTCACGAGGTTACTACTTCTACAAACCTCAAGATAACAAAGTGTTTGTGTCTTGCGAGGCTGTCTTCTTAGAAAGAGAATTTATTTCTAAGAGACAGAGTGGGAGAAATTTTGAACTTGATGAAGTTCAAGAGCCACAAACCGAGATAGAGACGCAAGAAGAAGTTCCTTCGTCGTATAATACGGTTGTTCCTCCTCCTCTTAGAAGAACGGGCCGAGTTATTCGCCATCCCGATCGATATGTGGGACTTATCGAGGAAGATGGAACACTCGATGTGTTGCTTATGGAAAGTGACGAGCCCGCCACCTACAAGGCCGAAATCTCTAGTCCAAATTCCACCTTATGGCTTGAAGCCATGAAGTCCGAAATGGATTCTATGCATGAAAACCAAGTTTGGGACTTGGTAGATTTGCCTAAAGGGGCAAGACCCCTTCAATGCAAATGGATATTCAAAGTCAAAAATGGCATAGAAGGACATGATGATGTCTACAAAGCTAGGCTAGTGGCAAAAGGATTTACCCAAGTCCAAGGTCTCCATTATGATGAGACCTTCGCCCTGGTAGCCATGCTAAGATCCATTCAGATTTTGTTAGCGATTGCCGCATTTCATAATTATGAAATATGGCAAATGGATGTCAAAACCGCTTTTCTAAATGGGCATTTAGAAGAGGAGGTGTACATGATACAACCCGAAGGTTTTGTTGATTCTAAATAAACTAACAAAGTGTGCAAGCTAAAGAGATCCATTTATGGTCTTAAGCAAGCATCTAGAAGTTGGAATCATCGATTTAATCATGTGATAAAAGAGAATGGTTCACTCGAAATGTTGAGGAACCATGTTTATACATGAAATTCAGTGGGAGCAATGTTGTGTTCCTAATCTTGTATGTCGATGACATACTACTCATTGGAAATGATATTCCGATGTTGTCTTCTGTTAAGAAGTGGTTAGGTAACCACTTCCAAATGAAGGATTTAGGAGAAGCACAACGCATATTAGGTATCCGGATCCATAGAGATAGATCCAAGAGGATATTGGCACTAAGTCAAGAGTCTTATGTTGATAAGATTCTTCGACGGTTCAGCATGGACAAATCCAAAAGGGGATTGGTACCTATGGTAACCGGGACGATATTGAGCAAGACTCAATCTCCCTCCGAAACCCATGATGTTGAACGCATGAAGACGATCCCTTATGCTTCCGCTGTTGG
Organism: Silene latifolia; assembly: GCF_048544455.1. Lineage (NCBI taxonomy): Eukaryota > Viridiplantae > Streptophyta > Magnoliopsida > Caryophyllales > Caryophyllaceae > Silene > Silene latifolia. Next base: position 415,065 of record NW_027413480.1, on the reverse strand, counting down.
ATCAATCATGTATGCCATGATATGCACACGTCCTGATGTCTCGTATGCTTTGAGTATGACGAGTAGATATCAAGGAAATCCAGGGGAGAGTCACTGGATTGCCGTCAAGAACATCCTTAAGTACTTGAGAAGAACTAAGGATTCTATCCTAGTGTTTGGAGGAGACACTGAGCTGCGTGTTAATGGATACACGGAGTCAAGTTTTCAAACCGATAGAGATGACATGAAATCACAAGCTGGTTTCGTTTTCATGCTCAATGGTGGTGTTTAAATGGAGAAGCTTCAAGGAAGTCAGAATCATGGATTCTACAACGGAGGCTGAGTAAATTGCAGCATCAGAAGCGACTAAGGAAGCTGTTTGGATCAGGCAATTCACGGAAGGTCTAAAAGTAGTACCTACCGCCAATGATCCCATCACTCTCTATTGTGATAATAGTGGGACGATCTTCCAAGCTAAGGAGCCGAAGTCTACTAATAGATCTAGACATGTACTTAGAAAATATCATGTAATAAGAGATTTCATTGAAAGAAAGGAAATTGCGATTTGTAAGGTTGGGACGGATGACAACATAGCCGATCCGCTCACCAAGCCTTTATCGCAGGCTAAACATGATGGACATATGGTTTCCATGGGACTTAAACATGTACCAAGTCTATGTTATATTTTGAAATGAAATAAAAGTGTTGTTTTTGTTCATGTTCATAATCACATTTGTTTTTATCTTAATTTATACATTGTTACATCCAAACGGGTTGTAATGACAATTGAACCCCGTTAAAGTGAACACGGATTAACATAGTATTTGCCCATAGTCACTTGTATGAGGTGACGTCTCGAAGTGACTAGAGTGTGATGCGATTGATGGCAAGTTCAAGTGCCATAGAGTCATGTGAGAAGACTAGTCGATCACATAGGCAGACTGTTAGGAACATTTTGTCGGGCCTTATGACCGCTTATAGAGTTCTGGCAAATTTATATAGCCTGGTCGTGGCGAGAGCTGCTATAGTATTCAAATGAGTCGATTCTTTTGACTAAAGACTATTCGCCTAAGATGACACAGTTTCAGATTAACTTTGATTTGTGTTACTGCGACCTTCGTAAATGGGGTCAAATGGGCATATTTTGGGTTATGATGGCTGTGGCTAGTCAAAGGGAATAAGTGCGATAGGAATTGTCCACCCCTAGTCAGGGTTATAACAATATCTCAGGGCCACTCGAGGAGTAATGAACTGGAAATGCGTGGCCACGCTCGGAATGTATCCATGGTGGATGAATCCGGTCAATCAGTTATTCTCCAGATCGAGGAAACCACTCTCGATATGATCACTTGCAAGTATGACCTGAAAGACACCTTGCATTGAGTGGGAGATAGTAATAGGACAAGAGAATTGGTGACGCACACTTGTCGAGGACAAGTGAGAGATTGTTGGAATAAGTGTCCTCCGACAATAATGCGATCACAACTGTTGATCATAATGATCACATGTTTAAGTATCATTTTTAAAGAATACAATTGGGAAGTATTTTTACTGTCAACTGGTCAACATATATCGGTAATGATTGGCTGACTAGAGTTTGACATTACTGTCGTGCGACGGTGGTGATCAGTTGATCCCCTAGGTCATACCTATAGGGCAACACTCTTAATTGATCAATTAATTGATCGTATAACGTTACGAGTCAATTAATTTAATTAAAATTGACGGATAATTTTGGAAGTAATATTTACGTATCTCATTGAAATTGATTAAAATGAGATACGGTCTGAGTAATCGAATTGTATCATTACTCAGATGAAATTATTGTTTAAGGAAACAATTAAATTTGAATGAATTATTATAAATACAAATTGTTGTGATTTATAATTGGTAAATTATTTTAGTACAAGTAATTATGAATTACTAAGTCGATTTTTGTATATGACGTATTTTTATTAATACGTTGATTTTTAATATGTTAAAAATACATAACAAATTTATGTAACATATGACATGTGACATATTGACAATTGACAAAAATAAAATGGACTCCATGTTATCCATATGTGCCGAAAAGATGAGGAAGATTAGGCAAATATTAAGTTATTTTATTAGTGGTAAACAACATGATTACCTACTAAACTAGCCTTGCATACCTATTGCTCATTGTAAAGAACAACTAGGGCATGCATTGGCTCCTTCCCATGCTCTCTTCCAACCGGTTTTTGGGAAGAAAACCCTTGTGGTTTTTCTTATTATTTTACCTAATATTCACTAAGATAGAGACTAGTGATTATTCATTCATTCATCTCACAAAAATAAGAGTTTTTAGAAAGAGAAAATTTCCTCTATAATTCCTCTCTCTCAACCGGTTTTGGGAGAGATACCAAATAATTTTTGGGTCAATTTTTCTTATAAAATTAATATTATCTAGTATACATTATATTAATTTTAATTAAGAGTAAGCTTTGGGTATAAATCCTTGGGAGAGATCCTACACTTGAGTCTTTGTTCATCCAAAAGGAAAGCTCAAGAACAAAAGACAAGGAGATCTCTTTTGTGCCCATATGAACCGAAATTCCAATGTAAGGATGAATGTTTCTTCTTTATTTTGTTAAATTGTTTGCATGCATAAGATCATTTGTTAATTTTATGACAAATTAAAATGAAACATATATGAATATGTTAGTATATAGATCTACTTTTCCTTCACTAGCAGCATAGTACTCTACAAACTTCTGGACAAGACACAGTATATTTAATATCTAGGGACATATCTGGTTGCAAAGGAGCACAGTTGTTATAAAAATTGCAACATTTGGACAAATTGAAAGGTACATCTCTATTGTTAACAAGGGACATTTATAATAATCCAAAAGTGCATATGTAAATAAGGACATCTAAGAAATAAAAATATACCACTAATCTTTAGGGCCAATTTAAGTAGTAAGGTTGAACAGTGAATATTTCAAACGAACATTGAGTATAACCAACAAGTAACTTTTAGATAATAGCAAAGGAAAATGTATACACCTCTGGAGACGAGTACGAAATTGGAGATTTATGATCAGGAATAACACCATGAGGCACGCTTCGTATCTTTTCAACTACTTTTCTGCGTGGAGAACCAAATGTTTCAATCGGTCGAGCTTTTACAAGACCAAGACCAAGGCCAAAATGACCAACTTGTATCTTCTGCTTTTCCCTCAAAAAAAATGCAGCAGTTGTCCAACTTGTAAGAGTGTAGTAATCTCGTTGGACAAATCGTTTTTCATGGACAACACGATCAACATAAACAAGCTGCAAGGTAAACAGAATTATTACTGAAAAATGGCAAGTGAAAAAACCATAAATAAGAATATATAAGTGGCAGTAGATTTGCACCATTAGTGTAACACCCCCATTTATTTAAGAGCCTTTATCAAGACATTCCCAAATAAATAGGACTGTTACCATCTCGGTTTCCCGAGGTAGCGAATAACAAAGTCCAACTCACCAAAGTACTTTAAATAAAAATTAGTGATTATATGTTTAATTACAACTTAACCAAACGAAAACTTATTATAGAATAAGATACAACTCGCAGCAGAAATAAATAAAGTGATTGAATAACTAAATGGTCTAGACATCTAGGTAGACTTGCCAAGTCCTTATGTATTCCCATAAACTCCCAAGTCAGCTAATCTTTAGTACCTGTCAAATCTGCTCCCCATTATGGTTCATCACAGGTGTTCACGAATACACAGTCTACCACGAGGTTGAGTAGGAATAAATACTAACAACAAGAACATATGATAGGCAATCCAATTTCCATTCACATAGCACTACTCCCTTAACAACATGCTCCTTCTCATGACTTAGCACACCTCCCTTAACAAGTGCTCATATCACTTTGGTACCCCTCCCTTAACAATGTACCGTCATCATGGAATAGTACCCCTCCCTCACAACGTACATATTACCATTCACCCCAGAGTACAAACTCCCTCACCAACGTACATCTCACTGTAACACAGCTTATCACAACTTCCACATTCACAAACAACAATAGCAGTTTAAACCCATATTATCATAATTATTAATAACAACCAACACAATGTAATATAATTCTCCCTTCCAACAAATACAACAATATTAACATATGAACAATTCACTTATCAACATATGATCAATTCCACTTCAATATAAACCATCCATCATACCGAACATTAACAAACAAGAGTTGAGTAGGATTTATCCCTACCTTTTCAGCACTCCAACAAAGCTAGCAAACCAATAAAATCAACTAAAAGTATTCCTCTGTAAATCTGTCACCTAATTACAAATAACAATTATAATTACTAACTACACAATTAACTTAATTACATAATTAATTATATTCTATTAATCATAACTTACTAATTATAGGTTAATGATATTAATTACATTAATTACATTATTATGTAAATTAATAATTATAAACCCGTCTCAACACAACCCAACCCACATCAACCCGTGTTCCAACCCGTGCCAACCCGTATAAACACACCCAAATAAACCCGTCTTCAAAACCTATCTTAATAAATTAAGCTCAAAGACCCAACCACTCATGCAACCCGTGAAAACTAACCCACAACACCCCTTTAACACGATCATAAATCGTGATCAATACCTCCTCCTAAACCCGTCGTTTCCCGACACTACCAACCACCAACGACACCACCCAAGCCCGCCACTTCTAGCCTGCACCATGACGCATACAACCAGCTCCTAACCACCAGCAATATCGTCCTAAATAGACCACACGACCTAGCCCTAAACAACCTTCTAAACCCGACACAATCTCTCACAAACACCCATACACCACTCTCGCCACCACCAGTGACAACCCATGGCCACCACTGTGGTATCCCTTGACACACGGTGGTCCCACCACCTGCCACGACAACACACGATAGCAACACCGCACGATAGCAACACCGACGGGGGACGACAACTACAAACGCACGTTCCTCTGTTTTGCGAAATTCCGGCCACCATCACCTCAAACAATCACATACGACCACCACAGCATCACCCAGAGGTCAACTACACCACTAGCTTCCATCCCCACCATACCCAGGTCAAGGCAACGAGTATTAAATGGTTCAATTGTGTTTAAACAACAATTATGCCCTAGCTCGTAATTCCGGCCAACCACCGTACCAAACTGTAATAGCCCGAAATTTGATAAGTATTTATAAGAATAATTTATGTAATTCAAATGATTAATTAAAAGATATTTATATTAATAATTGCAAATAAAACGGTAATTAATAATAGAATAATGAGTCGAGATGGTGATTGTAATATACAATAATTCATATAATAATAATAATATAAAAAGGAAAAAAAAGAATAAAAGAAAACAAAACAAAAGTTGGTTGGGCCGTGTATGGTAGTAGATTGTTGGAGCCCAAAACTTCTCTTATAAAAACCATCCAAACACAACCAATACCCTTTATTGACAAACAAAACTCAAACAAAAAAAAGAAAAGGGAGAGGCAGAGTTGGAGACACGCAAGAAGCAGAGAGCAAGAAAGGACGAAGGGGACGAATTTGTGAGACAATTAGCGACCTTTATTGATTTCGCTTCATCGGTAAGTCTAATCTAACCTCTCTAATTAGTTTAATTGTTGTAATTAGGGTAGTAATTGGATGTAGCACCATGTCAAACCCTTTATTACCGATTATAGTACGGTTAAGACGAATTGGGAATTACGGGATTATCTTATCATTACCGATTTATTTACATTTGTGATGCGCGAAAACGCAACTTGTTGTACTCGGTTGTGTTGTCTCGGCTGTGTGTATTGTACTCGGCTGGGCTAATGGTGACTCGACCAAATTGGACGTGGGGATGGCTGTGGTGTTTCGGGTTACCGTGGATACGGAGGCTGTGTGTTTTGGGTAGGTCGAGTTGGTACACGGGGTTGATGCAATGGGTCGGGTTGTTGTCGAGTCACGTAGTTATAGTGGTTGTGGGTCAGTTGGTTATTGTTGCGGTGACGGGGAATGGTCTCTCTGTTTTGTTGTGGAGTTGTCGCCTATGGGACATGAACATGACTTGGTTTTTTTTGCATCGTTTTATATCGGTTTGAAAAGGGAGTCTCGACTTATTATTGGGTTCTTGTTTGGGTCGCCATTAGGACCGAGTTCAGAGCGGTTTTAGAGTCGATAAGTGATTGTCCAAAGCAGGCCGCATTACTCTGTCTTGCCGCTGTTACGGCGAAGTTTCGTCTCTTGTTTATGCGTCCTATATAGCAGATAGGTGCCCCGAGTCTTTTTGCAATGCATTACAAGGGTGTCGGGAACTGTGTTGGGCATGCTGGTGAGAGCCGAGTCTTGGCCGGGGCTTGGTGGATGACGAGTTTGCCATTCGTTGTTGGGGTTGTATGCGTGAGTCAGGGAAGTCAACTTTTCCGTTATTGGTCTTCAATTGTGAATAACATTGACATAATTGGTTAACAGTTAACACTCCGTATTTGGCATGTGTGGTATTTGGTGGGAGCTTAGTTGGTACAATACAACTTGCATTAGTATTTAGTAAAACAGTAATACATAGTTTTAACAAAGGTACGATGAATTATTTGTTACCAAGATTTAACTATTGTCGAACACGATCTTTAGAGTACGAGTGTGATTAATAATATTAGTTGTAACTAGAATTGGTTTTAAGATATGTATAATTTGTAGGATTGGACTTTATTAAAGGGTGTGGTTAGAGGTGGCAAAAGCTGACCCGATCCGCCCGAAACCCGACCCGATACAACCCGAAAATTGGGTGAACCGAAACCGAACCGACCCGATAACCGATAACAGCCTTATTTTCTCCAACCCGAACCCGGCCCGAACCGACCCGACCCGACCCGACCTGTGATCTGATATTTTCTCAACCCGATAGATGACCCGATAATGAACTAGCTTAATAATGGTTTAAATAACACCAAATTGACATTTATCTTAATTATTTTCACTTAAAACTACAATTAATACACCTACCTATTATTTAAACATAAAATTACCATCTAAAACGAAATATATAAGATAAAATATATGCTGATAACCTGACCCGACACTGACCCGCTAATGACCCGACCCGACTTGTCACCCGTTGATGACCCGACCCGAAGACGACCCGACATGAACCGAACCGACCCGAACCCGTCACTGACCCGACATAACCCGAACCCGATATGACCCGACCCGCTTTGACCCGACCCGTAACCGACCCGAGTGACCCGATTGCCACCTCTAGGTGTGGTTCGAATTCGCTTTGCTTGTTGGGTTGCGACCGTCTCAGGTAGGGATTATCCTACTCAACTTATATTTATGGTTTTTTAATTGATTCTATATATATATGTATATGTGGTTGATAAATATATTGCAACTATGACTACGGAAGTGGAGTTGAGATAGTGGAGTTGAGTTAATTATGAGCATTGTTGGTTACTTGAGTATTGGTGGATATTGTAATTTGATGGAAGGGACCGAACTGCTAGTCCTTGTGAGTTATTTGTTGAAGAGACCGATATACCGCTAGTCCTTGGCTATAATTTGAAGGGACCGGTCTTAGTAACCGCTAGTCCTTGTGGCGTCAGCTGATCACTGGCCGCCCCTCAGATTCTCTTCTCTAGTAGGCTCATTACTAGGGAGATGTGCACATTCGGAGCTGAGGAAGCGTTTAGACAGAGTTAAGAGGAGTGGATGTGATTGGAGTATGTTGTGGATGGACAAATTTTATGGGTGCTACCGTAACCTGTGATTTTTATAACTAAGCTGGATTTACTATTATTGTGTTAACACTGTTGTCTTTATTTATGCCGTTAATTATGTTGTTTGCTTAGTCCCTACTCAACCTCGTGGTTGACAGTGTATTCGTGAATACTTGTGATGAACCGTAACTGGGGAGCAGACTTGACAGGTACTTAAGATTAGCTGGCTAGGAGCTTGGGAGGCGTGTGAGGATATGGACTGGACGACTTAGCTTTAGCTCACTATTTAGTTATTTATCACCTCTAGTTGTCTTTTAATTCCGCTGTAATATTGTATTGTTTTTATTTTGGGAAGAAAAGAATATGTAAAAGACATTTGAGTTTAATTTATTTAAATTGCCTTGGTTTGCCGAACTCTTTTATTAACTACCTCGGTCATTCCGAGATGGTAACAGTCTCACTTATCTAGGAAGGTCTAGTTAAGGCTCCCAGATAAATGGGGGTGTTACAAAGTAGGGTCAAAAACCGTGTAACATTCATGGTTCAACTCCAACAAACACCAATATAAATGCCAGTCACCTCCCCTTCCCGACGGTCAACGGCGGTCTGACGTGGGTCTGGCTACTCCAAGGTGGTTCACGGTCAAGGTCACGGTCTTACCTATACTAGAGGCGGTCTAATTAACAAGTTCTATTAGCCTTAAGACGAGTATGTTATGAGACGATTAAAAATTTACCTTACGACGCTCTCCTAGCTAGTTCTTCCTTCTCCGTGAATTATTTGTGTTTTATGATCTATTTATATAGGTGGGTTATAGGGTATAAGGAAGCAATTACGAAACTATAAAATTACCATATTACTACTATTATACAGATACGATTATTATTAGTATTATTGTAAATATAATTATAATTATACTTCTTGTTGTTGTTGTTGTCGTCGTCGTCGTCGTCGTCGTCGTCGTCGTCGTCGTCGCTATGATTATCACTGTCATTGTCATTCTCATTCTCATTGTCATTGTCATGATTATGATTATTCTTGTTATTATTTATTTATTTATTTTTATTTTTTTTTCAGAGTGAAAGTTTTTTTTGTTTCATAATAAGTTTAGGAAAACTAGTTTCCTAATTCTAGCTAGAGTACTTATTTCTATTTCCTATTTAGTGTAGAAAAGATTTTATTTTCTTTTATTATGAATATGATATCAATCTTAGCACTATTGATAGGGGTCTTTGTAATTAGTTTATTAAATCAATTGGAGAGAGTTAATTCAAGTTTTATACTTGTGTGTTTTTTATAGTTTGCGAGTTATAAGTTCGATTATTTATTCCTTGCGAGGTAGAGATTTGAGTGTGATCTAATCTTTGCGAGGAGAGAGCCACACAATCCATTCGTGTATATCTTCGAATTTCTTGCAAGGAAAGAGAGTTTATTCACATCATATCCTCAAAAACACGTTAATTCCGTTGCAATTTTATTATTCTAAATCAATAAAAATCGACCAAGTTTTCGTCACTGCTGCCAGTACATTGAGAGAGGGTAGAACTCTGCCAAGCTAATGCTCAATAACATTCCTTATCCTGCTGTTGTAACTACAATAAAAAAAGAGATGCTCAACAGTTTCTGCCATGCTCTCACAAATGCAACAACAATCATCACTACAACAGCCCAGTCTGAACAATTTTTCCTTAACATTCAAGCGTCCATTCTATAGTACCACGGTTTTCTGGGTCTTGTTACTCGGCCGAATAGGGCTAACTCGGCTGAGTAGAGCGTCGTGTGTTTTCTGGTCAGGCTACTGTCCAGGAACACTCGGCCGAGTAGTGTAATACTCGGCCGAGTAAAGGGTACTCGGCCGAGTACTCCACGTACTCGACCGAGTATCCAGTCTAACGGAGTTAATTTCCGCGGTTTGATTAAGGTGATAAGAGATTATATATAAACTTCGTTTAACAGTTACTATTCTTTTTATCAAAACCTAAACTGCATTCTTCAGTCCTCTAATCACCCTAATCACTCTCAAGGCTAATTGATTGATCGCAAGTCTACACTTTCGTCTTTTGTCTCGATTTCATTGGTAAGTCTCCAGTGCTTTGTAATCAGTTAATAGGTTGTCTTTTAGGATTTTGCCCTAATTATTGATTTTGGTTAATTTAGAGGAATGGTTTATAGTAATGGTATGTGATTATTGTGTGTAGGTGACGGTGTCATGGAGAATTGCTATTTATTGCTTGTGTGTGCTTGGATTGCGAAAAAGTAGGGTTTCCCTACTCAGTTGATTGCATAATTTATTTAAGATGTGATGATTGTGATTTAATTGGCATGATAAGTATTGTTGTTGATTTGTATTCTTGGTGATTGAAGTTGTGGTGGATTGACTATGTTGGTGAGGCGTGTCCTCGGCTGAGTGGAGTCACTTGCGGCAGTGGCTTCACGCCCTTGATTCGCCCCTTGGGGAACCCGCCACAAGAGGGGATGTGCACACTAAGGAACATGGGTTTTTGTTCGTTGCGATGAGCGGGGCTTACGTGACATGATTAGAAATGGAGAATGATTGTGGAGTTGTTGTCATTGCTATTATTGTATTTTGTTATTTTGATTATTCAGTGAACTGCCCCCATTGTTATTTTGTAAAATTGTGGTGATTCATTCGGGGAAGGTGAGTAGATTGTGACAGGTGATGGTTGTCTTTAGCTACGGGCACAAGGATGGGATGTCATCAGTTCGAGTCTAACTTCTGCTGTTACGAGTTTAGATGTTTTGGATTTCATTTGTATTGAGATTTTATACAATTTCAGTTTGGTATTTCTTTGAGAAGGTGTAATCGTTTAACCTGATACTTTAATAAATATTTTTGAATGGTTACTTTTGATATACTAATCTCGGGCAACCGAGATGGTAACAACTTCTCATGCTTGGGTGGTCCTTGGTAAAGCAGCTTGGCATGTGGGGGTGTTACAAAGTGGTATCAGAGCGACGATTTCGGAACTTATAACCAATGAACATAATGAACTTAGAGAGTCTAAATAAAATGAACACGGGTAGGAGTTGTTTGGAGCTACCGCAAAGGATTGGGAGACGTCCTAAGGCCGCAACTTTGCCCATACAACTTTGAGCCGATCACGACGGGGTGTCAAGGGATCGTTATCTGTTGTATGCCTTTAAGTATATGTTGGATGAAGTATATTTTTGGGTTGAATGGAAGTGATTGGAGTATATGTAATGTGATGTGGGGTATGTCTATATGATCATGATGATGTTAATGTTTGGTTTGTTGGTAGTAGTATGTGATTAATGTTATGCGTATATATATATATATATATATATATAGAGAGAGAGAGAGAGAGAGAGAGAGAGGCGGGATCTCGTGAGTTTGGTTCTTATGGTGAGTTGTGAGTTTGAAAATCTGGGCCATTAGATTAAAACAAATGGACTGATGAGATTGAAACTAGTAATTATAAAAAAACACGCGGCCTGTAATATGATGAACACAATTTCACGCTCTATTTTTTTCCGTCTCTCTCATTTCATCCCCATTATCCTCTTCTCAGATTCTCAAACTCGTTTTTTGACTTTAAATCTTCAGCACTTCCAATCCCTACATCATTATCATCTTCCTCAAACCCTGATTACAAGTACAATCATAATCGCATTAATTGAGTTTGGTTCTCGAGTATTTAATCAAATATGTATATGGATTTTAATTCTATTATTGTCGGTCGGCTGGTGGTTGTTTGTTGTTGTTTTAGCAAGAATTTGCAGGTGTGTGACTGAGGGACAAAATTGTGAGTTGTTGTGGTTGATTGATGAGGAAATCGAGTCCTGGTAGCTGCTCTTGATGGATGTTGCGCGCAGGTCGAAATTGAACCACGAAATGGCTGCCATGGTTGTCGAGACATGGTGTTTTATGCGGCGTCGAGGTGAGCAAATGAACCTAGATATGGTGCTCATTTTTTGGGCTGCTCGTGACGGTGCGATTCGAGAAGTTCTGATGTCGGGTTTTGAGCGAAGAACGTAGCAATGGTGATGGGTTAATTGTGAATTGGGTATGGGTTAACTGTGAATTGGGTATGGGATGATTCGAGAGTTTCACGTAGCAATGGTGATGGGTTAATTGTCGGGTTTTGAACGAAGAGCAGAATTTTAAATTTTAGGTTTTGAATTGGGGATTTGCGAATTGATGATGAAGAATTTGTGATTTGAGTAGTAAAATTGCGAGAAATTGAAATTGAAGAAGTTGTGATTTTGGATGATGAGATTAATTTGGCCGAGCCATGGCTGTGCTCAGTTCATGCTGTTGGTCTGAGGCTCGAATGTCGAGGTATGGAGGAAGGAATTGCTGCTGATGTATGTTTGTGGTTAATGGTGAAGGAGTTGGGGTTGGTGCGTGAATGGAGGACGAAATCAGGTTAAGATGGTTGGTGGTGTCGACTTTGGTGGTTTAATGGAGGTGAGCAAAGTGATGGTGAAAGAGGAGAGGCAGGGATCGGTTTGTGGTGTTGTTGTTTGGTCTCTGTGGTTGTCGATGATTGAGGTTGTTGATACTTGGCAGCGGCAGTTGAGGTGCCTGATGGGTTGCTGCTGGTGTTGTTGGTGATGGCACCTGGTGGTGCTTGAAAATGGAGGTGGTGATGGAATGGTGAGGTGGAGCTGGTTCAAGTGAGTTTTATGTCGGGTTTTCGGGCTTGCATTGCATTCGTGGGCAGAAAAAGAATTGGTGATGGCACCTGGTGGTGCTTGAAAATGCATTTAGTTTGTCAATAAATTAGAATAACACCGCCATAACAACACAATAACACTGGCGTAACAGTACAATAACACCAGAATAACATCGAAAAAATACCAGAATAACAGCACAATAACACGTGGTAAAAAGAGTAAAAAAATCAAAGTCGTAAAAAATACTCAAAGTGGCACCGGAATTACATCACAATAACACCAGAATAACAGCACAATAACATGCGATTAAAACAAAAAAGTAAAAAAAATCAAAGTAGTAAAAAAAATCAAAGTGACACCGGAATAACATCACAATAACAGCAGAATAACAGTAGAATAACGGCACAATAACACGTGGTAAAAAAAAAAAGAAAAAAAATCAAAGACGTAAAAAAAATCAAAGCGGCGCCGGAATAACATCACAATAACATCAAAGTAGTAAAAACAATCAAAGTAGTAAAAAAAAAGTGACACCGGAATAACATCACAATAACAGCAGAATAACAGTAGAATAACAGCACAATAACACGTGGTAAAAAAAAAGGGAAAAAAAATCAAAGTCGTAAAAAATTCACAAGAATGAATGAGAATAACATCACAATAACAGCGGAATAACAATAACAGCACAATAACATATGGTAAAAAAAGAGAAAAAAAATCAAAATCGTAAAAAAAATCAAAGTAACAGCAGAATAACATCACAATTACAGCGGAATAACAATAACAGCACAATAACATGTGGTAAAAAAAAAAGAGAGAAAAAAATCAAAGTCGTAAAAAAAATCCAGGTAAAAAAAAAGGACAATAATAGCGTAATAACACGAGGTAAAAAAAATAAGAGTAAAAAAAATTTCAAGCAAAAAAAAAACCCGGTACAAAAAGAAAAAGAAAAAAAGGTAACATAATGAGTAAATTAAAGAAAAACATAAGAGAAAACAAAAATCAAAGTGGTAAAAAAAAGCAAAATAACACGAGGTAAAAAAGAGAAAAAAAATTAAAGTAAAAAAAAAAGTAACATTAGAAAAAAGAGAAAATAAGTAAATGACAATGGTTTTATATGACATGTAAGATTTGATCTTGGCCACTCATCTCTAATATAATCTAGTGGCTGAGATTCCCCCAACTCTAAGAACCAAAATCACCAAATCCAATCTCTCTCTCTCTCTCTCTCTCTATATATATATATATATATATATATATATATATATATATATATATATATATATATATATATATATATATATATATATATATATATATATATATATATATAGAATTAGGATCACATGAGTCCACCTTCAATTTTTGAGTCCGTGAGTCTCACTTCCAAATAGTCGATTATAGCCACGGATGGCTGAGATCTGCGCGCTATAGGAAGGGTAGGATTGTCTTTTCACAAATTTATTATATATACTCCCTCCTCCTGTCTTTTTCTCATTCAATTTCTTTTTCCCTCTTTCTTCTCTCTCTCTAAAAATCAGCCGCCTCGATTTGTTCTTGACTCTTAAGTCGTCGATTTTACAATCAATTGCTTCAATTTTACAATCAATCGCTTGAATTCTTCAGCTCTTCAACATCGTTTGGATTTTGCACTCAATCTAATCGGTTTTATTTTCTCCGTCTACCGTACTGCAATGTCAGGTATTTCTTCATGTATGATTACTTTAATTTTTGTATTTTTTTGAGTTTTAATTAACTGTTGTTTAATTGTAATCTGTTCTCCGTTTTAATTTATGTTTCAATCATCTCGTCTTACCTGATTTAGTGTTTTTTTTGTTTGAATATGTGAATTTCAGTCATGTTTCCTTACTTTTATCAGCTTGATCATCTCATGTATATATTGCTCATCACTATTACAATTATCGCTTTATTTCGTCTTCTCTTTTTGCGTACTGTTTTGCATTCAATTGTCAATGATTGTTTTGTTTTTTGCATGCTTTTATTCAGATTTACATGTTAACAATTCTCTGCCTAACCTTATTGTTGTGGTTTGACCTAATTTTGTTTACTACTTCATTTAGTTTAATATCACAACATACCTTCATTAGTATCACTCGTACTGTTCACAGTATCCTAGTTTAAATTATAGTGATGTTATACTATATGTTTACCTATTTAGCGTATCACCATTTCTTTTTGACAATATCACATATCCTTCACAATAGTATCATACACTAGAATATCTAACAATATATGCTTGTGTACATTTATATCTAACAATACATGTTTTATGTACATCAGTATCATCAGTATCATCTGGTATGCTTAATAGTATCACATGTTATCCTTAATAATATCACAGGCTGATTTATTCTAATTAACTTTTTCCTACTAGAATTTGTTCCATCACCCTGTTTTGAAGAGACTTCTTCTGCTTCTATTGTCCCTGCTTGTACTCCACAATGCATACAAGCTGATGATGTGCATGGTGGAAATCACCTTTCTTTGATTGTCACCCCTGGAGGTTCTGAGGAGTGGATACGGAATGTTGCCACTCAATTTACACCTAGAATAGGACAAAGTTTTGCTACCTTAGATGAGTGTATCGAATTTTATGAAACTTATGCGGACGCTATGATTTGAACCAAGAAAGTCTTCAATTAAAAGATTTCGTGGTAGTGGTGATATAAAGACAAAACCGATTATGTCGTAATAGAGAAGGGTTTAGGGGTACTCAGCCGAAAGTGTTACCATCTAATGGTGAAGAGGAGAAAAGGATCAAACCATATGATCCTAAGAAGACCAAGATTACTAGGATTGGTTGTAAGGCCAAGATTTTATTCAGATTTGTCCTCAAAGAAATTGACCAAGTTAAAGTCCCACTTTTTGTTGTTGATCAGTTTCATGCTGCCCATAATCACCTTCTTTGTCCACTAAAGTATAAAGAATTTCAGAACAAATCTAGACACCTTAATTTACATCAAAAACAAACAATCATTGACAATTGCAAGGTGAATATCGGCCCAACGACTACTTTCAGGTCTTATAAGGAGTATGTTGATGGTTATCAAAATGTGGGAGCTTGTTTGACCGACTTTAAAAATTTTGGTAGGGAAGTCAAATGTTTTATCGGGCAGCGGGATGCTCAAATGTTCATAAATCAGCTTGAAGTGCTTTCTGAAACTAGGCCAGGGTTTTATTTTGCATATGAGGTTGATGCGAATAAGTGTTTGGTTCGTGTTATTTGGGCTGACGCAGAGGCACGTCGAAACTACTCACTATATGGTGAGGTGATGACATTTGACCCAACCTATTCAACCAATAGGTATGACATGAAATTCTGTCCTTTTACTGGTGTTGATCACCACAAGAAGTCGGTCACCTTTGCTGCTTCACTTTTGGGTCGGGAGAACGACCAGCATTTCATTTGGGTTTTTCAGAAATTCTTAGAATGTATGGGTGGAAAGGAACCCAATTGTTTATTTACCGACCAATGCCCGGCAATGAAAATTGCAGTGCCTGCTGTTTTTAAGTCTGCTGCCCACCGTTATTGCATGTGGCACATCATGAAGAAATTACCTGAAAAGGTAGGCACGACAGTGACCAAAGAGACAGATTTTGTAAGCCGTATGAATTCTATTGTCTGGGATTCTGACCTAGAGCCTTTTGATTTTGAAGAGAAATGGTCTGCATTGATCGAGGAGTTTCATCTGGAAGATAATGGATGGTTGACATATATGTTTAACAAGAGGCAACGTTGGATTCCGGCTTATTATCGTGACATTCCTCTTGGTTGTCTTCTCAGAACAACCCAACGTTCTGAGAGCATGAACAGCTTCTTCAAGCGGTTCGAGAATCCTCGCGGCACACTTGTGGAATTTTGGTTGCGCTTCCAAAGTGCTATGGATCAGCAAAGATACACCCAAAAGTCCCTTGATAGAGACAGTGATCTCTCTCTACCTGTAACCAAAACCATGCTTCATCTTGAGATTCATGCATCCACTGTGTACACACACGCACTCTTTTATGAATTCCAAAAGCAGTGTGTCTCTTCTTTGAATTCATGTAGCGCTGGAGATTCTTCAAGGGATTCCACTACAAGGTTTCTTGATGTTGAAGATGCAATATTGCGTACTACGTATACTGTAGCATTTAATCCCACAACTTTTGATGCAAAATGTTCATGTAAGATGTTTGAGAGGAAGGGATACATCTGCAAACACATTATTTGGATTTTATCAGGTAAAGGGGTTAGGAAGATACCTGAACAGTACCTTTTGAGTAGGTGGACAAAGAACACCAAGAAGATGCCTCTTTATGATGTGCACAGGCGGTTGATCGCGATTTTGATTCCTCGGATGTGAGTAAGTCTGCAGATTTCAAATGTTTGGTCGAGTTCTACTCAACACTGTCTCTGATAAAATCTCTGCTGAAAATCACGTAATCGAATGACGATTTATCAAGGCATTTAGACAGAAATTCAAGCCCGGCCCTAAAACAATGACCAAACAACAAGAGTTAGAGATGCTTCTTGGGGTTAAGTGTTCAGATGAGGTTCAGATATTACCACCAGTTAAATGCAAAAACAAGGGTAGTGGCAAGAGGTTGACCTCTAAGAAAGAAATGTCCATTGAAAAGGCACAAAAGCCGAAAAGGTTTTGCAATAATTGTAAACAAATGGCACATCATGATAAACGCAATCGCCTAATCCAGTTTCTTGAGACATCTGAGCACTCGGGTGATGATAATGAATCTGATGTAAGTGTTTTTGCTAACTAAATTCATTATTTCATTATGATTGATTTTTAATTTGTGTGTTTTTTGAGAAACAATATCACATGCACCTCTAAATAATATCATGCTGTATATGAAATAGTTTCACAAATATAAACTACTTATTATCATCCAATTTTGTCTTGTTGTGAAAGAATATCACCTGTACCTCTAAATAATATCATTACTCATTGTATACAATATGACAGTTACTTACATGTACAACATACTGCTGATCTATTTCTTGTGTTCTTTGTTTTGCTTTTTGCAGACTTCTTCACTTGCGGATGTTGATTGAGAGCTTGAGTACGTGCTGCTGAAGTCTATATTACTCGCGTAGACAATTTTTTCTTGTTACCCAATACATTATCAAAGTAGGAACATTATCAGAGATACAAGCAATTGATTGTAAACAATATCACGGTTACTAAACAACAATATCACTATTTCTTATAAATAATATCAGAGATACAGTACTTTTATGAAAGAAAATCCAATTGATTGTGTTTGATCACCAATAGCGCAGCAATTTAAAAAAATAAGTATCACCTAATTAATATCAACCTGTCTCTATAACAATATCAAATCTCATAACAAAAAATATGACGCATTTTTGTTATATTGGGATTTAATTTCACTCTCGAATTTTCAAAATTCTGTTACACAATATCACCTTACTCACACGACAATATCAGACTCTAAACCAAAAAATATCAACGAAAAAAGGATACTTAAATCCCTATTAATTTGTATAGTATGTTGAGAAACAATATCACACCAACTGAAGAAAAATATCACATCACACTTGAGACAATATCACACATTTTTTGCGATATTGGGATTTAATTTCTATCTAGAATTTTAAAAAATCTGTTACCCAATATCATCTTACTTACACAACAATATCAGACTCCAAACCAAAAAATATCACTGAAAAAAAGAATACTTAAATCCCTATTAATTTGTATAGTATGTTGAGAAACAATATCACACCAACTGAATAAAAATATCACATAACACTTGAGACAATATCACACATTTTTGCGATATTGGGATTTAATTTCTCTCTAGAATTTTAAAAATTCTGTTACCCAATATCACCTTACTTCCACAACAATATCATACTCCAAACCAAAAATATCACCGAAAAAAAAAAATACTTAAATCCTTTTAAATTTGTATAGTATGTTGAAAAACAATATCACACCAACTAAATAAAAATATCACATCACACTTGAGACAATATTACACATTTTTGTGATATTGGGATTTAATTTCTCTCTAGAATTTTAAAAATTCTGTTACCCAATATCACCTTACTTACACAACAATATCAGACTCCAAACCAAAAAATATCACCGAAAAAAAGAATACTTAAATCCCTATTAATTTGTATAGTATGTTGAGAAACAATATCACACCAACTGAATAAAAATATCACATACCACTTGAGACAATATCACACATTGCCAATACTTATATCAGATTCAAAAGAGAAGTGTCATAACTACTTTTGCAAACTTTAGCATCAATATTCTCACGCTGTTCAATTGTCCTACCAGCTTTAACAGCTTGAATTAATATTCAAAATGAATCTACCATTAGTTTCATTGTCCTACCAGCTTTACATCCATTTTTTTTAATTACATCTTTGTGCCAAAAATCTAATTCTAATACATCTTGAATCAGTCTCAGTTGCCTCCTCTACCAACACCTCTTCCCCTGCCTCGATTCTTAGGATTTGCAACAGTCTTGAATCTTTTGTATGTCTTTATAAGTGGTTCTCCGTCATCTTCACCATCTTTTTGGCAATCATTGACCCTATAAACCAAATATGTTATAATTTATATAAGTTTTTTGTGTTCATCACCATTTTCTTTCTTTTTCAATTTTCCACATAAAACCAAATAAAAGCCAAGTAATGTAAAAGTCAGGTTATCGATTTTTGTACCTTTTCCGAAGAATGGGTATTTCTGTGTCAATGTTCTGTCTCCCACTACCATCGACCTTTCCTTTTGCAGTAACTTTTTCCTTTGTTATTACCTCCTCGACAGTTGTTTCCTTCTCAGCAGCTTTCTCCTTGTCCTTTCTGTTACCACACTTCTCTTTTGAAACATCAGCGTTTTTCCTCGTTCGTTTTAATGTCTTCAAGAGTTCCTCCTTACCTTCTACAAACTCTTTAACCTTTTCCATCAATTCTGTCCTCTTCTGATTTATATCAGCTAAAAGCAATGCTGCTGCCATTTCTGCCCAGTAGTAGCGCCTATACACTTTCGCGTTCAAGTCGGCTTCAAACAGCTGGCCCTCATACCGAATCATGTGCAACATTAAGAAGTTCCCAGATTCAGTATTGTTTATCTCCTTCTTCTGCCAATCAAAGGTGATGTTGGCAACATCAAACCCTATTATCTCTTTAGCTCTTTCCACCTTTTTTGCTTCTAGGTAGTCACTCATGTCATTAGCCTACAATTTTAAACAAAACCATTACTGACACTTGCACAAACAAAGTTATTTTTTCCAATGTTAATTTCAGACCTCTCAACAAAACATACCACCAAATCTGCAATTTTGTGTGTTTCAGCTTCCTCCCAGTCATCGTACTCTGTATTGTCCAGTACTTCAATGGTCTCTGTTTTGAAATTTATACAGACACAAAAATAGTGTTCTTTCCATAACATAGGAATAAAAATGAGATCTGCTGCCAGGTTACATGGAACCGTGTTTCTTGTAATAAATTCATCCCACGCTGCATAAATCTTGTCTTTATTCCTTTCTTTGTATTCAGTTCCTTCCACTATTGCGTCCTGTTGTGTGTGTAAATGTTAAAAAGCCGTATTCGTTTTAAGAGTCAATACATTTTATTGAAAGTGTGAATATAAATAAATCAAACTAAAACACAAGCTTACCATGTGTCGAATTCCAAAAAACATTAAACTTGTATCACATTTTTCTGTGTGCTAAATGTGATTCAGAATTAACGCCCAACAATCAATCACTTTGCTATTGACATGCACATTTGGAAGCAATGACAAAATATCCTCTCTGACAAGGTTTTGATTGTCACTGAAGCTCGCAACAACCTCGCTGTACCAATCATTAAGACAAATGGTTCATATTAAAAATGGAGAATATTACAGACAATATCACTCCATACAAAATATAGTATCACATGCTATAAGAAAAAGTATCACAAAAACATAGTAGCACTTAAGCTGGCAAAAACCTAACTGCTTGTTTAAAAAAAAAATGTACCACATTCAAATAACACCCTACTCTAAATATACTATCATAGCACAAATGAAAATGTCTTAAAGATTAAAAAACATACTCTAAGGGGAAACTGTGGTCATCCAATAAGCAGTAATCAATCACTTCTTTCCTCTTGGTCAACATCTTTGCAAATTGTGATTTGTTAGCCCTCATAAACTTTGAGACGACCTCCAATTTAGGATCTGCCAATCCACAATTGTACGTGCTTCCTAGTCCATCTGATTTCCCTTTCCTTCTGCCGCCCACGACACTTTGCGTAATCATCTTCTACCATATCTACATAAATATAGTCTATGTTATTCATTGCATACTGACTATTAAAAATAAAAAAAAATTAGTAATGTACAAGATAGTGTTAACAAATGTAACCTTTTTTTTTGGTTACTGGCGTCTGAACATTATTTTTAGAACCTTTTGCTGTCTTGCTTTTCTTGTTTCCTTTTTGCCTTTCTTTCAACAATTTAGGAAAGAGTGTACGTTTGATGGCATTAAGGTTTTCCACCTTCCTCAGGACCGCACTCCTTTTTTTATTTATATCACTCAAGACGAGTGTAGCTGCAATCTCTGCCCTATATAACTCCCTCTTCTTCTCATTGTCCAGTTCACAACTAAAACACTCACCAACGAAAAATATCATGTGAAACATCATGAATACACCACAGTCCAGGGTCAAGTCCTTCGTTTGCCAAGCAAAGGTCATATTTACCAAATCGTAGTCCTTTACTTTTAGCCCTCTTTCATAACCTTTACTGTTGATGTATTCACCATAGATACTACCCTGTACATGTTCATAGTAAACAACTATTCAATCTCGAATTGATGTAACAAAATCATTATATCATTAGTTTCTATTTTAAATATAGTACTTACAGCAATATGAGCCAGGTGTACATGCTCTTCGTCTTCGAAATTATCATATTTTCTGTTGTCCAAGTAGAACATGATCTCCCTCTTGAAATCAATACAAACACAAACATAGTGCTCTTCATAAAGCAAAGGTAAGAATACCTATGTTTTCCAGAAATAATATCAGAAACAATATCACAATTTACAAGTAACAATATCATAAAATATTTTAAATAATATCACATCTAAAATATGTAATTTAACTTCAACAATATCAAAGACTAACTACTAACAATATCACATAATATACAAAACAGGGTCACAGCTAAAAGTAGTTTAAATTAAATGTCTTACCATATCTGAAGTTAAATTCAAAGGTTCGTCATAAACAGTTGACCACGTATCCCATGAGACATACACATCTGCCTTAATTCTTGACACTTCATCAACATCATCTTCATTTGCTTTCAAGAGTTTTTCTAGATCACCCTGTTGTTCAAAAGGACATTTTAATTAGTCTCAATGAGACATTTATAAAGTACCTTATTTTAATAATGATAAACAAACAGTTTTTTTACATACTGATTGGGCAAGGTTGTAAAAAATCCTTGTCGGCATGTTGTTGTCCTTTTGCGCCTTTTGAAACTTATTGAGCAATATTGCCCAAAGACTCAATGACCACTGCTTCTATCATAGTTTCAGGCAGCAAAGACTCAATATCGCTCTTTTGTATACAATGGAAAGTTCCAAAGTCACAGACCACTTCTCTGTAAAATTTTGCCAAAAAATTAACATATTAGATTGCCATATATAATATCACTATTATAATGTAATAATATCACACTGTTTGTAAAAGAATATCACAACTAAAATATTTTTTAAAATTTTAAGGAACAATATCAAACACTCAGTTTCAAGAATATCATGTAGTATAGACAACAAGATATCACAAATAGTGTGGATCGATTAAGTCATGTCTCAAAATATTAAAAAATTGATGAAGAGGGACTTACGACTTGTTAATTTTATGATCGTTAAGAAAGCAATAATCCATGACCTCCTTTCGATGCTTCAACACATTCTCAAATAAATGGCTGTTTTTAAACATGAATTCCGAAACAAGCTGAGCATCTTTTTCCGGCAAAC
This sequence comes from Silene latifolia, assembly GCF_048544455.1. Classification (NCBI taxonomy): domain Eukaryota; kingdom Viridiplantae; phylum Streptophyta; class Magnoliopsida; order Caryophyllales; family Caryophyllaceae; genus Silene; species Silene latifolia. The sequence continues at coordinate 392,659 of NW_027413480.1, read as the reverse complement.
CACAATCAAAAGTACAGCCCAAATTATGAGGTATCATATTTGCTGACGAAGGTACTTCTTTGCTCGTATGCAGCAAATACTCATTGATGCTTATCATTCTTCTTTCTGGCAATTGAACATTTGTTACAACCTCCTTCAATTGAGTCACGACACTTTGTTATCCTCATTCTTTTTCGTGTCTCTTCCTCCACCGCCCTCCTGGATGAGCTTTTTCACTATTCAACTCCACTTCTCTTTCATCCTCAACAGTTTTTTCCGCCTCTGTTCCACTTCCCTCCATATGAGCTTTGTCACTTACAACCGCACTTCAATTTCATCCTCGCAGCGCCATTTCTCCCAAACCAACATTTGAAACACCCTCTTTTAATTGTGTTGCCACATTGTTATTCTCATTAGTTTTATCGGCCTCTTCATCAATGCCTTTCTTGTTCGTTGTATCAGCATTACTAATTATCCCCTCACCAACAGCCCCTGTTACTCCTAAACCAACTTTTGCAATTAATTCATCCAAATTTGAATCCATATAATTACCCAGCTCATCATGTTGGACTCCTTCATCATCACTGTTCAATTTTGTAACATCATTATTTTCCTCCTCTTGTTGGTTATTATTGCACTCCAAATCATCATCACCGAGTAGTTCTTTATCCGTACATCCGCCATATACCCCGTTCAACTCTTTGTACTGCGCATCTTCAACAAATCGATCCATACATCAAACGTCGGCAGCCCTTGTTTTGCCTTCTGCTTTTCATATGACCTGGCTATGGCATAGTCCATGAACTTGTGAAAGCTTTGATCTTTAAGGAAAGGTCATGTTGGGGATATGGGAGGAATTGCAGCTTGATTTGTTGTTGTAAATTTATCATTATTACAAGCGTCTTCTCCAGCAGCATCTTCTTCAGGAACATCTTCTTCAGCAGCATCTTCTTCCGCAACGGCTTCATTATCACCGTCTTTCCTCGCAACAGGTTGTCTAGATGTACTTGGTTCATGCATTGGATTCCTCGGTTTCATATTGATGAGCTCTCTCATGTTATTTACATATCTTGAATAGAACAACTCATTGTCCCTCTTCATGCGGAGATAAATTTCATGAGCACTCTGCCAAATGACATAGTCAACAAAATATCAGAAGCCATTTACAAAAGATAGGTGGACTCAAAAAATATATCACTCCAAGTAAACAACAATATCACACTAAGTAAACAACAATATCACACTCGTTGTTAAAATAAAATAAAATATCGAAGCCATTTTAAAATTAGGTCATTTGCTATTGGTAAATGATATCACTCCAAGTAAACAACAATATCACACTAACTAAACAACAATATCACACTGTTGTTAAAACAAAATAAATGATATCACTCCAAGTAAACAACAATATCACTCCAAGTAAACAACAATATCACTCTAAGTAAACAACAATATCAGCCTTAGTAAACAACAATATCACACTTTTATAGAAAACAATATAAAAGTAAGTGGTTTTAAAAAACCTTATCCAGGTTTGTTCTTTTGCCAAGGAATATCACAATAGTTGAAGAACAATATCATACTATAAGCAACATAATATCACAGTTTTGCAGTAACATAATATTAAAAATTCCAAGAAACCAGGAAGGCATTAATCCTTACATCCATTGCTCTTGCTCTAATCTGATTGTCAGTCTCAACACCGGCAGGTAATTTAACCATCATGTACCCCTGTTTTGTTTCCGTTCCAGCATCAGGTTCATGATCGGAGCTCGCGTTAGTCTCAACTCGGTTCTTCCGGAAAATACATATGTTAGTTTTTCAAACCATTTTTCAAAGTAATTTACATTGAAAATAAATCAAAGAGGATTGTTTTATACCTTGTTGTTGTTGGCGATTGGGTACTCAATCTTGATATCTTGGTGCATTTCCCAACGATTTTGTACTCTTCTCATCATCAACCCTCTTCGACAGTGATGCATCATCCCAATGTTTGATAAGTGGTAGAGTGTGTGGCAAAATATCTCCCTTAAAATTAAATCTATGGAAATATGCTATCATAAGAACTACTATACACCCAGTTATAGTAGACCTTGAACGTTCTTTGCACACTCTAATACCACAACCATCTCTTCAAAGACATAAGCACACCAATCGTACTTTCTAATGCTATCGACATTCACAACTGCCTTAACCAGTTTCAGATCAAGAGTTTTATTAGAAGATGGTGCAAGGAAAATGTGCATGCTTTGTACATTACGAACAGCCTCTTAAAGTCATCATCAGCATTATTACAAGCCATCAACCAGTCGTGCACTTGTTTCACCATAATTGGAGCAGAAGTACTCTCCAACCCAAACTTTATCCTCCATGCATTTTTCAACTTGTTGTTCTCCACAGTAGTTTTAGTTCCTGGGATTACGAGCTCTACAGGTTCACCACCTCTAGGAAGTTGAAAGATGTCGTGGACGTCATGTTTTGTCAATATAAAATCCCACTTCTTGGTTTTAAACATGTTGCACGTACGACAAACGCCTTTAAAAGTAAGTTCATAATTCCATGTGGTATTTGTGTTAACTTCAGCTCTAACAAACCACCAAACCCTATCTCCCTCACAGCCTGTTTTTGTTCTACATTTAGGTTGTTAATCAGCTCAACCAATTGTTTTGGCCTACACTTCGTCTGCAATGCATTTGACTTCTTCTTTTTGACCTCAGGTTGCTCCACAAGTTCATTTTGTATCACCGGTTCTATTTCCTGGTTCCCTTCCTTTGACTTCTTCGTTGATATTTGTTCAACTCCATCGTTTGTTGCTAGAGGCCTCTTTTTTTTGCGCAAAGTGTTCTTATTATACTTCGTGAAACAACCAAGTCCATTTTGCCTGAAGATGAGTTTCTGCATTTAAACATAGCACAATATTTAGAATTACTAACAATCAAATATCACAACTATTTTCTAAAAGTATCAACACACATTTACATAATCAATAGTTAACAAAAATTTATCATAATCCAGTATGACAAATCTAAAAATCAAAAAATTATACTAAAAACTGCAGAAATTGAAGAAAATGAGTAACGATTGTACCTGAACTATGTTTGTGAGAATTATATTAAAAATTGCAGAAATTATGATGTGCAAGTGCAAGTGCAAGTATATTTCATCAACCGCATCATCAGTATCATCAAACAACTTCAATTCTATATTATGAGACTGTAATTTGTAAGTCTTAAGCATTATGAATCCCTAATTTTCATAATTAAACAATGTCAAACCCTAAAATCGCGATCAAACAACATTTTACACTAATTTTCCCGCTTACAAACAAGTAAAACAACTACATTGATAATTAATCGTTGAAAATCGTCAACTACATCATAATACTCTACATTCAAGTGCTGTATACGCTATTAAATTCGTGTAATTCAATGTACATACTATAATTTTGGACAATATCAACATGTATACACAATTCAATACCATATAAGTTGAATTAAAACCGCAGAAATTGAAGAAAATGAGTAACGATTGTACCTCAACTATGCTTGTAAGAATTATACTAAAGATTGCAGAAATCTTTTGACCGAACAATGCTAGATTATTGATTTTCAGTTGGAATCGTCTTCAATTTTGGTTGTTCTTCCGCTTTTCAGTGAGATTTTTAGAGAGATTTGGGGATTTTTACTTAAATTTGAAATTTTAGAGAGAGAGTTAAAAGTGTAAAATTAACCGTTGGAAACGTTTTTGGATGGGAATAATAGGCGTGATATTGTGTTGTATAGTCTCTGATACAATTTTGGCCTCACGGGACTCAAAAATATAGGTGGACTCACCGGATCCCGCCTATATATATATATATATATATATATATATATATATATATATATATATATATATATATATATATATATATATATATATATATATATATATATATATGAATGTTGTGTTTAATTTACATGTGGGTATGATAAAAGTTCACCTATGTACTGGTTTTTAGAAGTGTTGAGTTGTTATTGTTTGCCTTATTCATGTTTAAGTTGTTTTGTTAAGAAAAAAAATTGATTTGTATGACGACCGATTATTGAAAGGCTTTATTAAAACTGTCATAAGTCGAGTTCTAGAAATGGTATTGCCTGTGATTCTAATTTCAGGTGATATCTTGTCTTTTTACGATTCTAATAATAGGTCACACGCCTAAAATGACCAAGTAACGAGTGAGATATGACTGTTTTACGAAAGCTGGGCGTTGTTGAGAACTGTGATGGAACTCGGCCGAGAAGGGCCTACTCGGCCGAGTAGCATTCATATTCGGCCGAGTAATATTTCTTTGATAATTTTGTTCAGCTTCTGGAGTCGAGAACTCGACCGAGTGGTATAGTTACTCGACCGAGTGTCCTGTACTTGACCGAGTACGTCATGTACTCGACCGAGTACCTCTTTGGGCGGTTGTTTTGAATCGACGGCTACATTCTTACATATTTTTTGAATCGTAGGTTATGTGCACACGTATGTTTTAGGTCTTAAAACATTCGTTTATATATGTGACGAACTTGATACTTAAGTTACCAGATACTATGATGTGGAGAATGCCGGCTTATGAAGGATATGTGTTGGGTAGTGAGGACATAAGTATACGGGATTGTGATGGATAGTGGAAATAATAAGCGAAGTTGACGAGTTATTGAGATGAGATGCACATTCTGTGAGCTATGGTGAGTGAATTAGTCGTTGGCTTAAGTAGTGTAGTGATGACCGTATATGGTCGAGTGATGATGAGAGTGGTAATGTAAATTCGAGGAATGTGAGAAAGAAAAGTTGAAATGAAGGATGTGAAAAATTTGGTAATTTGGGATATATGGCGATTTTTGGAGAGAAATGATTATGGCGATGTTGGGTGAGGAGATGCGTAATGGAAAGCTGTAATAAAAAAAGAAGGGGGGGGGGGGGGGCGGATGCCGCAATGAGGAAATGTATGTAGTAGTCATTATGGAGATTTGTATTACTCGAAGGTGAGCCTAGTGTACAATCAGTTGGGAGGTCCCGGGATGAAGTGAATCTTGGTTTTCTAGAATTATAAAAGAAGATGCAATCAATTAAGGATAAATAATTGAGTGGTTGGATCTATCGGTGAGGAGTATGAGTGAGAAGTATCATGAGAAGGATTGTTGATAAGAAATGAATGAAAAATAATGACATAGGCTAATAGAATTTGATTTATGGAAGTAATGGGAAGAGAAGGATGATGGCAAGTTGATTGAACGTTCACAAAAATTAAGGGACAAAAAAGTAAGGAATCATGGAATTGTGTGATACGACCACGAGGGTGTGAGTTAAAGGAGTATATATAAATTGCAGGACGACTTGTTAGTCATAAGTTTTGAGGAATTAAAGGACTAGGAAGTTGGTAGAGTATTCGCATAGTATGGGACTATGGTGGTGAGCTGGGTGACGATATAATTAAGGATGAAGTTTGAATAGTTGTTGAGGTAAATTTTGTTGATGGATTTAATGTTCGTTATTAAGGATGATAACCAAAGAGAGGAAATTAATTGTTATATTTAGAAGTGATGGTAAGAGACTAATTACATGAAAGATGGTGGTGTCATAGTGTTGTCACTAGTAGTTAAGGATGATGTTAAATAGGGAAGTTAGTTGTTGTAAAGGGGTTGATTTTGTGAACGCCTGATTGGTATGTATGGTTGTGAGGGAGTATAAGATAGGGATATAAGAGGTGTTTGCTAGTAGTTGGGTACTTATGATGATATGGTTACGTTCGCCGGATGGTGATAATTGTGCGGATGTGAGGATATGTTATGAAGGACATCGGAGTTAAGCTCGGGTGAGAGATATCCATTATCAAGTGGTAACTTACCTGATCAGGATTGGCTAGTTAGATTCGATTATGGGTCCATGATATGTGTAAATGTTTATGTGAGGTTCTGACCTCACGAGTAGTGGTATGGTGTGATAGTTATAAGTCGTTATATGAGTGTTCCGCGTCATATGTTGTGTACGTACGGTAACCTAATAGGATGATATTCAAAAAGTGGTAATTTGGGTGATCTGGAATGGCTAGTTATACTTGTATGTGTATGTATGATATCTGTAAGTGATAGTGTGAGGTTCCGGCCTCATGAGTAATAGTATGGGTGATATTCATAAGGTTATTATCTGTTTATTCCATGTAATATGTTGCGTTGTGATCTAGTAAAGCGGTTTTAAAGAAGTTTTCTGGTCAAGGAAGTTATACCGAGTCAGTGTTTATGGGATTGTATAAGTTGTGACGACTATCGATGTGGATGTTGTGCCTAAGGTTGCGATCCGGGCACGGTACTTCGGGTTGTGATACGAGTATTTTCGCACTGCGCTGCGGCTGTTGATGGCGGTGTTGCGATGTCGTCATCGGTCGTGGTGGAGTAGGCGGGATACTGATGAGACAAACTTTCGAAAGTATATATCAGTTATATAGATTGTTGTTTGTTTATAGTTGTTTCCTGTAAGTGTCAGTTTGGGCATATAGGTTGCTGTTTTGTTTATTAATGTTTTATACAAGTTTTGGCTTGGGAATGAGGGTAAAGTATAATTTGGAAGAAAGTTGCATATGTTTCCGTTGTTGTCATGGTATAGTGATATTCTGTTAATGGGACACAATTGTGAGAGGTTGTTAGAGTACTTTCGATCTTGTTTTAGATGAGGCATTGGTTGACATACTTGTGACAAGACTTTTGTGGAATGTGTGTGTGATGAGCTAGAAGCGGCAATTGGTTCGTGATCTTTATTGGGACAGTGAGTATAGGTTGTTGGGAACTAGTATTTTGTTAAGTTATGTATGAGTTTTACGACAATAATAGGAGAACTTGAGGATCTAGTGTGAGTGTGTGTAACAATTGTGGATCGTGAGTTATGATTGTGGAGATAAGTGCATGTATAAAGAAGTATGTCATTTGGGGTTAATGTTGAAGAGATGGAGTAGTGGTTTTGCTGAGGATTTTATGATATAGGTTAGATGGAGTGTAGAATAATTGGAGGCATGAGAGCTTTTATGGAGAGAGAGCCTTGGATATGGGATGGTTGTCGGTGTTGAAGTTATAGTCGGTGATAGGTGATATATTATGAGGATAAGGGGGGAGAATACAGCTAAGGATCTAGTATTAGTGGGTTATGAGGACGTAACATTTATCTTAAGAGGAGTAGGATACGACAAAGAGAGTTCTATGGTTGTGCATGTTGTAAGTATATTTGGAAGTTTGAGTCTTGGTGTAGAATAAAGCATGGATTTGTGTTGTGGTTGATTTTATTAAAGGTAAGGGCAGTGCTTTTACTAGTATGGAGATTATGAGTGTGAGTATACTTCGATTGTGTTGACAGTTTGGGTGATGATGTTTAGGAGGATGAGTAAATTTTGAGGACGAAGTTCATTTTAAGGGAGGTAGAATGTAACATTCCGTTTTGCTGGTTGATCTTGTTTGGTGGATTGTCTTGGTACTGAGTTTGCTAATGAGCGTTATGGAAGTAAGACAGAGTTGGCAACATTTATGTTGTTGATATTCGATAGTATTATGGAGTTAGGTGAGTTATTCTATGGTTGATGTTATGTTGTGAGCTACATTGTTGAGATAGGCGTTGTTGATTGAGTTAGCGTCGAGGATGTAGGATGAGAGTTGAGTAATGTTGGTTGGCTGAGTGACATGTGTGTATGCTATGTAAGTATGGGTTTGAACTTCGAGGATGAAGTTCGTTTTAAGGAGGGAAGACTGTAATACCTTGGTTTTCTGGGTCTTGTTACTCGACCGAATAGGGCTAACTCTGCCGAGTAGAGCGTCATGTGTTTTCTGATCAGGCTACTATCTAGGAACACTCGGCCGAGTAAAGGGTACTCGGCCGAGTATTCCACGTACTCGATTGAGTATCCGGTTTGTCGGGGTTAATTAATTTCTGCGGTTTGATTAAGGTGATAAGAGATTATATATAAATAATTTTATCAAACCTAAGCTACGTTCTTCACTCCTATAATAACCCTAATCACTCTCAAGGCTAATTGATCGACCAGAAGTCTACAGTTTCGTCTTTTGTCCCGATTTCGTTGTTAAGTCTCTAGTGCTTTATAATCAGTTAATAGGTTGTCTTTTATGGTTTTGCCCTAATTATTGATTTGGGTTAATTTGGGGGAATGGTTTATAGTGATGGTATGTGATTATTGTGTGTATGTAGGTGACGGTGTCATGGAGAATTTCTATTGATTGCTTGTGCGCTTGGATTGCGAAAAGGTAGGGTTTCCCTACTTAGTTGATTGCATAATTAATTTGAGATATGATGATTGTGATTTAATTGGCATGATAAGTATTGTTGTTGATTTGTATTCTTTGTGATTGGAGTTGTCATGGATTGACTATGCTGGTGAGGTGCATCCTCGGCTGAGTGGAGTCACTTGCGGGAGTGGCTTCACGCCCTTGATTCGCCCCTTGTGGAACCCGCCACAAGAGGGAATGTGCACATTAAGGAACATGGGTTGTTGCTCGTTGTGATGAGCGGGCTTAGATGGGCAAGGCTGTTGTCCCCCCCCCCCCTGACGGTGTGGATTATCTGTCGCGGCAATAATCTGGCAGGACTACACACTTAAGTGTGTAGTCAGATATGTGACATGATTGGAAATGGAGAATGATTGTGGAGTTGTTGTCATTGCTATTATTGTATTTTGCTTATTTTGATTATGCAGTGAACTGACCCCGTTGCTGTTTTGTAAAATTGTTGTGATCCATTCGGGGATGGTGAGCAGATTGTGACAGGTGATGGCTGTCTTTAGCTACGGGGACAAGTATGGGATGTCATTACTTTGAGTCTAGCTTCCGCTGTTACGAGTTTAGATGTTTTGGATTTTATTTATATTGAGATTTTACACACTTTCTGTTTGGTGTTTCTTTGAGATGGTGTAATCGTTTAACTTGATACTTTAATAAATGTTTCTGAATGGTTACTTTTGATATACTAACCTCGGGCAACCGAGATGGTAACAACTTCTCATGCTGGGGTGGTCTTTGGTAAAGCACGTTGCTATGTGGGGGTGTTACACATTCATAGTAATCCAGATAATCAAGGAGTGCTTAGAAGTGTTCCAGTTATTCCAAACAATTTTCGTCCATGGTTATATTGGTTGAGGTGATCTGTGCCAGCCATAACCCCTCCTGATAGTGTATCCCTGAACAAGTGATTCCTAGCTCCCATTGACATACCCATCCTTTAGCTTTTCCTTGACTTTACAGACATTCTTCCAGGACCAAGTGACATCTGTAAATGGCTTATAAGTATGCCATTCCTGATTTTTAATGTAAATATGGTTACCCATCTAATCCATAATCTGTCAGCTGTGCAGTAAACCTAATCCACCAACTTTGCCACAGTAGCAACATTCCAGAACTATGACTTCTTAATACCAAGTCCTCCTTCCTCCTTAGGGAGGGTAACCTTTTCCCATGACACCAGAGGGACTATTCTTGATAAGTGCATAATTTATATTGTTTTACCCCCTATATTAGCTCCATTTTACATGTCATTTAGCACTTATCATAGTGTTTTGAACAAATATTTGTTATTCTAGTTGCTATTGCTTGTTTCCACATATTTTTTAGGATACTTAAGCTTTTTGGAGATAAAATACTACAAGATGAGCTACTAGAATTATATGGCTAAGTAACAGGACAAGATTGGACTAGCGTGGAGTATTTGCATAGGTTTTGCATGGAGAAATTGATGGATTAATGTGTGTAATGCAAATATTGGCAACAATCAAAGTCAAGCCCAAATTCAAGTCCAAGTCAAGGTGGAAAGCATAAGATTCCAACATACCTAGGATGCTAGGAATTAAGGTCTTAACTGTTGGGGTTGGTGTCCTTAACAGTTAGTGCAAGGACTTATAAATCTCTAAAAGGATCAAAGGGTATACTTTTGTATCATAACCAGTTGGTCCACGTTTATCAATAACGGTTGGCTTGCTAGATAAGTTTGACGTTATTGTCATACAGATGGCGGTGATCAACTGGTCCCTAAAAGTCACACCTATAGGACACGTTTGAGAGATATGACGGTATGAAAATACAGTCATGTAGATGCCAAATTTTGACTAACCAGTTAGTCTGAGTTATTTGACTAATATTTAGTCAATATGTGATGTTGAGATATTTTATTTAATACGGATTAAATAATAATGGCTAAGGCGAATTAAGCAGTTAATTCGTAAAATTGAATATAAATGATTTATATTTGATTAACGTATATTGAATAAATTAATTATGCAATATTGTCTTTGTCGGACATGTATTAATAATTCAACTGACCCGTATTATTAGTTGATGCTTTAATTACCGATAACCGATGACAATTTATAATTAGAAAACCCGTTGTATATGTTTTAGCATTAGCGAACCGGACCATGAGCTAAAGCTAAAAGGAAGTGGAAGCCCACTTCCCAATGAGGCTCATGGTTGGCCGGCCAAGAAGAGAACAAAAGAGAGGTTCTCCTCTCTTTTGTAACCTAATTCATTTTAGACAAAAAATTAGGGTTTTGTGAGACACTTTTTCTCTCTAAACCTAGATCTCTCATCTAAGCAAAAACTCACAAAATTAATCCTCTCAATATTGCAAGGCAATTAGAGGATTACTTCTAGCACAAGGGCATATCTCGGACAATCTTGGGTGCATCATTTAGGAGGAGGTCTACTTTGATCTCTCATTGCCTTTTGCACTAGGACCGAAGGTTATTTCTATATCTTTATCGTTTCATCATGTTTTTCGTTTTATGACTATAAATCACATATTAATTTTGCGTTATAATCCTATAAAGAAAGGGTTTTATACGGATATTACCCTTCAAGTGGTATCAGAGCGAGGCCACGTAAATTTTTCTATGTGATTTTCATTAAACGATTTTGAATCGATGAATTTTGTTTAAAAAAAATTGGTGCGGCTGTTTTTTTTTCCATTCGGCACAAATTTTTTTTTTTTTTTTTTTTTGCCCTCGGCAATTCTATAATTGCTGCGTTTTTTTTTATGTTGCAATTTTTTTTTGCCTTGGGATCCGTGTAATGATTACATGGTGATGGTTATCGATTGTTCTTTGTTTTGATTTAATCTTTGCATATTATTTGTAATCGATATTCATTATAGTATGTTAAAGATCTATCAATTGCAAAACGATAAACCGTGTGGCTGTTTTTGTCTCGGCTGTTTTTATACACGGACTGTTTTTTTTTTTCATTGGGAACCGTGTCAAGTTTACACGGTTGCTTTGTCGATTTTTGGTTTTGTTTTCGATTTGTTCTTTGCGATTGTTGTTTTAAACGATAATTACAACAATATGTGAAGATCATGTCAATTGTAGTTTGAATTCTATAAGGATTAGATTAAAATTGCAATTGAGTTTTGTCAAATCGTTTCGGCTTTGTTTGTTGTTGCTCACGGTTTGAGCAATTTAATTTTTTTTTTTGTTCTTTTTGTTGCTCTCGGTTCAGCAGCATTTAATAAAAAAAAAAAAAATTTTTTTTTGGGTACTGGTACTGTTCACGTACAGCAATACAGAGAAAAAAAAAAATTTTCTGTTTTTTTTTTCGGCCCTTTTTAATGCATAAAACGGTTTTTATGCTCTCGCTTGATAGTGAAACAGTTCACCCACGTAAAATTAAGTTACTTTAAAACGATTTATTGTAACGGATTATCTCGGATTAAAATTAACTTGACTAAAGCGGTTTTGTCATGTAATTTTAATTATCTTTGGTGGTTTGGATAAAAATTTTAACATAATTACGGAATTATGTCACGAATAAATTTAATTTTTAGTTGATGCATTTTAATTTATCGTTCTTGTTTAATTTTGAATGCTTTTAATTACGTATTTATTTATTTTTGCAAACGGTTGTAACTTAGTGTGGCCTTAGTAGAACGTGTTACCGTAATGATGGAACACGGTCTTGGTTGTATTTTGAGATCTCGTATCTCCATTTTTATTTCTTTTAATTACAGTTTTTATTTAGAATGTAAATAGGTTTATATTTGTAAATTTTAATTGTAATTTTGAGAAGACTAAAGACGGAGACCGGATGCTCACTCCCGCTACTTGGATCAAGATGGAACATCAAGACAAGCTTCTCGGGTCCATCGGTGGATTCCAAAGTTGTTTTATGTTCTTTTTATTAGGATAGGCCACACTAGGAATTTATTTTTACGTATTGCATTCATTTATTTATTTTTCGTAACGATAATATGCATCATATTCCGCCTAAAAACCAAACCACCTAATTATTGCATGAAAACTGACACATATAGAGGTTGCGAGTTAGTTTTCATTGACATTCTCATGTCACACGATTTTTAAGCCATCACCAAATTTAATTCATTCACGCAGACGCTAGTTATTCGTTCACTTAATATGAATTATAATTCAGTTGATGGGATCTTCCTCGTATAAACAAAAATTGAGAACGGTCTTTATAGGTCAAACTCCAATGAGTCCCTTCTTCGTCGGTAGGCATAATATGACCCCTTCTACGTCGGGTAAGTTGGAACCGATTGACCTATTTTATCTCAACACTATGGTCACTCGTACGATCCTGTGACTATGGTGGACTATAGATAGGATTTACGGAAATCTATCGACCAAGAGTTCTTCCGGAAGAATTAGCTAAACAGTTGGCTTATCAATTTACAGAAATTGAGTCTTGGGATCACTTGTATCATTCTTGAGGGAGATCAATTATGCAAGTGCATTGAGTCTACACGTTAAAGTGAATTTTAAATAGACTTAAATCACCTCGATGAGTTGCTTATTTCGTTTTTGGTTTTCTTTCTTTTTCAGTGTAGATCACGAACTTTTAAAACTCGAATAATAACAAATGGTGGTTCTACGATAACCCAATGCCAAGTGCCACATTGGACCGTGAGTCCTGGCTTCGGATCTTCATGAATCGGATGAATCGCCTACTCGATCAAGAATGATGGATCAAACTTCGGACCGGGAGGCGGCATTACGGAATGCGCCGCTGCGACGGGAAGCTCAAATATCTATTAGAGCCCCTCCCGGCAAACCCAGGTCCCACGGCTAGAGCTGCTGAAATCACCAAGTTTAATGATTTATGTATGGAAGCGGGTGCGATTAAAAACGTACTCATTTTTGCAATGGAATCCAATTTGCAGAAACGCTTCATAGCCCATGGTGCAAACAAGATTTTCACCACGCTCACTAAGGAATTCTCGAAAGCACCGAGAATCATGACTTATGAGCATACCACTCGCTTCTTTGATGCGAGACTCCAGAAGGGCCAACCGGTTAGCCCACACATTCTCAGCATGATTGAGAATGTCGAGAAGCTGGAGACCTTTGATTGTAACATCAGCGAGAACATTGTTATCGACCGCATGCTTCATTCACTCCACGATGGTTTTTCGCAATTTAGAGCGAATTACTATATGAATGATTTGAAGAAAACCCCACATGAACTGCACTCCCTTCTCGTACAGACCGAGAAGGACATGAAGTTCAGTGAGAGCTTGAAACAGGATGTTCTCGTTGTGTCAAACAAAGGGAAAGGTAAGGGCAAAGCTCAGGCAAACCTAGTAGTAGGTAAACCGAAGTTCAAGAAGTCGGGTCCAGGTAAGAGTGGGCCTGGTGAGTCGAGCACCTCATCAGGCGCGACAAAGAGCAAGAATGAAAACATGGAATGCCATCATTGCCACAAGACTGGGCATTGGAGGCGTACATGTCCTGTTTATCATGAGGACTTAAAGGCAGGTCGTGTTAAACCTGTTGGTATGTCTTCTCTCTCTTCTACTTTTATTCATATGATTGAGATTAACCACGCAAGTTACGGAACTTGGGTACTTGATACTGGTTGTGGTTCTCATCTGTGTAATCATGTGCAGGGGCTCCGAAACATCGAACCCCTCGTAAAGGGTGAGGTGGACCTGCGTGTTGGGAATGGAGCAAGAGTGGCTGCCATCTCAAAGGGGACATATGTGATCCAGCTTCCTAGCGGATTTGAGTTGTCATTATATGACTGCTATTATGTACCTAGTCTTTCGAAAAACACTATTTCGGTTTACGCACTTGATAAACTTGGTTTTTCATTTGTAATAGAAAATAATACTTGCATTTTCTCATTACACGATATGATTTACTGACAAGGCGTCTCCATGAACGGAATTTATGTTTTAGATCAGACCACGGAAATATTACACGTAATGAATAAAAAGTTAAAGGTTGGTGACAAAGATCAAACGTATCTATGGCACTGCCGTATGGGACACATTAATGAGAAACGCGTAAAACAGCTCATCAAAAATGGAGCTATCTCGGCCTTTGATTTTCAATCATTTGGCACGTGTGAATCATGTCTCATCGGTAAGATGACTCGGATTTCCTTCAAAGGTGTTGGAATGCGCGCTGCTGACCTATTAGGACTCATACACACGGATGTATGTGGCCCTATGTCAATCACCGCACGAGAAGGCTATAGGTATTTCATCACTTTCACGGACGATTTAAGTAGATATGGCTATGTCTACTTAATGAAGCACAAAAGTGAATCCTTTGAGAAATTCAAAGAATACCGAATAGGGTACGAACCTATTGGGTAGAAAGATTAAAACACTGCGTTCGGATCGTGGTGGCGAGTATCTTTCTCACGAGTTTGATCAACACCTCAAAGACTGTGGGATTGCCTTACGCTTAACTCCACCGAAACACCTCAATTGAATGGTGTGTCCAAACGGAGAAATCGAACACTACTTGATATGGTTCGATTCATGATGAGTCACACGGTTTTACCTGATTCATTATGGGGTTATGCTCTTTTGTCAGCCGCTCTAATACTTAACCGAAGTCCGTCTAAAGTCATTGACAAGACTCCATATGAACTATGGAAGGGAACGGTCCCTAACTTGTCCTTTATACGGGTTTGGGGCTGCGAGGCTTATGTCAAGTGGAGACACGAGGATAAGCTCGGCCCGCGATCGGTCAAGACATACTTTATAGGTTATCCTAAAGGAACGCTTGGTCATTACTTTTATTCGCCAACCGAACAACGTGTTTTTGTTGCGGCTAATGCGACATTCTTAGAGAAGGAATTTCTCGAGAATGCAAAGAGTGATAGAACCTTCGACCTGTCGGAGATTCCAGAACCAAATACCGAGCAACTATTGGAGGAACCTATTCCTTCAATCCCGGTTGCGGTTAACATTCCTGAGGAACCTAGGAGGTCGGGAAGAGTCTCTATTCCTCCGGACAGATACATTGGTCTGGTCGAGGAACATGACATAGATGACATTCTACTCTTAACGAGTAGTGAACCCGCAACCTATAAAGGTGCCATGACCAGTTCTGACTCAAAGCTATGGCTTGAGGCCATGCAATCCGAGATGGACTCCATGTATGAGAACAACGTGTGGAATCTTGTTGACTTACCTGCTAAGGTTCGTCCCCTTCAATGCAAATGGCTTTACAAGATAAAGCATTCTGTGGAAGGTCAACAAGATATCTACAAAGCACGACTAGTTGCTAAAGGTTTCACCCAAGTGCCAGGTTTGCACTACGATGAAATTTTCGCACCGTAGTCATGCTGCGTTCCATTCGGATTATCTTAGCGATTGCCGCTTTTCATGACTATGAAATTTGGCAAATGGACGTGAAAACCGCCTTCTTAAACGGCTTTTTGGAGGAAGAGTTGTACATGGTACAACCCGAAGGTTTTATTGATCCGAACATCCTAAGAAAGTGTGCAAGCTTAAGCGTTCCATTTATGGACTTAAGCAAGCATCAAGGAGTTGGAATCATCGCTTCGACCAAGTGATTAAAGAAAATGGATTTACTCGATCGGTCGAGGAACCATGTCTTTATATCAAGTCGAGTGGGAGCAAGATTGTCTTCCTAATATTGTATGTCGATGACATACTCCTGATTGGGAATGACATACCTCT
The DNA here is from genome assembly GCF_048544455.1 of Silene latifolia. Lineage (NCBI taxonomy): Eukaryota > Viridiplantae > Streptophyta > Magnoliopsida > Caryophyllales > Caryophyllaceae > Silene > Silene latifolia. The sequence continues at coordinate 376,717 of NW_027413480.1, read as the reverse complement.
CTTAACTTCGGTGAAAGTATGGTTGAAAAACCATTTCCAGATGAAAGATCCGGGAGAGGCACAAAGAATTCTAGGCATCCGTATCTATCGAGATAGATCACGACGGATGCTATCTCTCGATCCAAGAGTCTTACATAGACAAAGTCCTAGAGAGATTAAGCATGACTAACTCCAAGAAGGGGTTCCTTCCTATGTCTCCAGGGGTGCATTTGAGCAAATCTCATGCACCAGAGACACCGGAAGAGAAAGAGCGCATGGCACGGATACCTTATGCCTCGGCAATAGGATCTATCATGTATGCCATGATATGCACACGTCCGGACGTGGCATATGCATTGAGTATGACAAGTCGATTCCAACAAAGATCCAGGTGAACCACATTGGTTGGCAAGTCAAGAACATTCTTAAGTACCTACGGAGGACTAAAGATTGGGCATTGACTTATGGAGGCGAACAAAAGCTATGCGCAACCGATTACGCAGATGCTAGCTTCTAAACGGATCGAGATGACTCGAAATCTCGGTCGATTCGTTTTTACTCTTAATGGCGCTGCGATCACCGGAAGAGTTCCAAGCAAACAGATTCTGAGATTCTACGACCGAGTCCGAGTACTATGCCGCGTCTGAAGCTACAAAGGAAGCGATATGGATGCGTCAATTCTTACATGGACTATCCGTAGTGCCTAGTTCGAATGACCCGATCACCATCTATTGCGACAATAGTGGTGCCATCTTCCAAGCTAAGGAGCCAAAGTCTAGCAACAAGTCTAGACATGTACAACGGAAAGCTCACCTAATCCGGGATTACGTGGAGCAAAAGGAAGTAGTGATAGAAAAGATTGCTACAGATGATAACATAGCAGATCCTCTCACTAAAGCATTACGACAAGATAAGCATGAAGGGCACGTTAATTCCATGGGAATTAAACGTGTTCCTAAGTTGTAGTACTCTTTTATGGATTAGATTCATTCGCTTTTGTACTCTATACAACATCATCGTTTTGATATTTTATATATATTTTGTTTTTTCATGTGGATTTGTACGACAAATTTTGAACACCACAAAGTGAACTGAACGAACATTATATTTTTCAGCCCTTAATTGCCCACATGAGCTGATAACTCTGGCAATTATTTTGTGACGTTGGTTGATGGTGGGTTCAACGAGCCATAAGTCAACCAGTTGACTGACCAATCACAGAGGCGATTTATACGGATATTTCGTAGGACACAATTGTGACATCGACGTGGAGTCCTAAATGTTTTATAACATTCGTTGCCCGGTCGTGGATAGGACTTCCATGGTGATCCTAAGAGTCGATTCTTTTGACTATCGACTGTCTCTTGAGACTAAGGCAGATTTTGGGTGACTTTGGTTTCTTTCTCACGGTCATCCGTAACAGGGGCCAAGTAGATTTTTTCTCTGGTCATTTCATGCCGTGCTTAGATCGGAAGGAGTTCGAGTTAAAGGAAATATTCAGCCTTTATCGGTACTAGATATTTCTCGGGGCCACTCGAGGAGTCAGAATCGAAATGCATGGCCATGCTCGGATACGGATTCGTTTTATCGCTAAGTTACTCTCTAGTCGGGGAAACCACTCTTGATCCAGATCGATTGTAAAATACGACCTTTGTGGATCCAGATCTGAAAATTGTTTTACATTGAGTGGGAGAAATTTTAAATGAATATGAGAATCGGTTATCGCACATACACTTGTACGGACAAGTGGGAGTTTGTTGGAGCTGTGTCCTCCAGTTAGTGCGGATAACGTCATTGCACATACACTTGTACGGACAAGTGGGAGCTTGTTGGGGTTGGTGTCCTTAACAGTTAGTGCAAGGACTTATAAATCTCTAAAAGGATCAAAGGGTATACTTTTGTATCATAACCAGTTGGTCCACGTTTATCAATAACGGTTGGCTTGCTAGATAAGTTTGACGTTATTGTCATACAGATGGCGGTGATCAACTGGTCCCTAAAAGTCACACCTATAGGACACGTTTGAGAGATATGACGGTATGAAAATACAGTCATGTAGATGCCAAATTTTGACTAACCAGTTAGTCTGAGTTATTTGACTAATATTTAGTCAATATGTGATGTTGAGATATTTTATTTAATACGGATTAAATAATAATGGCTAAGGCGAATTAAGCAGTTAATTCGTAAAATTGAATATAAATGATTTATATTTGATTAACGTATATTGAATAAATTAATTATGCAATATTGTCTTTGTCGGACATGTATTAATAATTCAACTGACCCGTATTATTAGTTGATGCTTTAATTACCGATAACCGATGACAATTTATAATTAGAAAACCCGTTGTATATGTTTTAGCATTAGCGAACCGGACCATGAGCTAAAGCTAAAAGGAAGTGGAAGCCCACTTCCCAATGAGGCTCATGGTTGGCCGGCCAAGAAGAGAACAAAAGAGAGGTTCTCCTCTCTTTTGTAACCTAATTCATTTTAGACAAAAAATTAGGGTTTTGTGAGACACTTTTTCTCTCTAAACCTAGATCTCTCATCTAAGCAAAAACTCACAAAATTAATCCTCTCAATATTGCAAGGCAATTAGAGGATTACTTCTAGCACAAGGGCATATCTCGGACAATCTTGGGTGCATCATTTAGGAGGAGGTCTACTTTGATCTCTCATTGCCTTTTGCACTAGGACCGAAGGTTATTTCTATATCTTTATCGTTTCATCATGTTTTTCGTTTTATGACTATAAATCACATATTAATTTTGCGTTATAATCCTATAAAGAAAGGGTTTTATACGGATATTACCCTTCATTAACCGGGTTATTAATCGCTCAATTAATCACCAACATAGGATTCTCCAAGCAATTAAGTGGAGAGTTAAGGAAATCGGGCTGGAAACACACGTCCCCGATCGGAGTGACCTATCCCCGATCGGCGTTGACCGTCTTTGGATTCTTTACGTTTCACTTCCAAGTCCTATATAAAGGGGACTTGTATGCATCCAATTCCATCTTATTCTCACGTCTTATACACTCTATAATAGCCTTAAGCAATATTTCTCTCATTAGATTTCATATTTAGTTTACAAGTTGTTTAAACTTTTCTTAGTTTAATCTTTCAACATTTTGTTCTACATTCAAGTTATAATACAAGCATTTCTTATTCAAGTTCACTTGGTTATTTGTTCCTCCTTACAAGTTCATTTCCATACGGTATTTCTATTTCTAGTTTACTACTTTCCATTTCTATTTTAGTTATCGCATAGTTTGTCATTAGTACTTTATTATTATCACATTAGCATTATTCTTATTACATGTTACATCATTTAGCTTATATAATCTCTACAATCATGTTTAGCATTTCTTACAACAAAGTTTATAGTTTACATTGCATTATGAGTAGCTAAATTTCCTAGTCTAGGGGCTAGGGAAACCATGCAAAATCAAATATATAAAATGTTAAATTAGGTTGATATAATATTGTCTAATTGTTTCTATCACATGTTTGCATCGTCACATTTAATCTATGTTTAAAGGCCTTATTCATTGATTAAGTTTGTTCATTCATTCTAAAAGTCGAGAGGCACGGAATTGAATTAGACTAAGCATGTGTAGTAGGACGACCTATTCATGGACGAGAGTTTCTGTAGGACCCGGTCTATGGTTGACACTAATACCGTAAGGTGGGTGCCTCTAAGCCTAAACAATTGACAATGCTATTGATATCGAGTTTAACATGATCATATATTTACCTTTGCATGTGTGACCCGACTCCCCTAGACTCCCTTTTTATCATATAGTTTACATTTTTATAATTGTTAGCAATCAAACCAATAACAAACAAACAAAACGAAATCGACCGTGATAAGAATCTTTCCATAGCATTTCACAACGCAATTCCCGTCGCCTTGTGTTCGACCCCTATTGCTACATTAAATTGTGTCTAGGGCAATTATCTTTGCATAGGTACACGATAAGCCTATCAAATTTTGACACCGTTGCCGGGGAGCACGTTTTTATTGCATTTTGAGTTGTCGATTTTTATCTTGTTTTCTTTTGTCTTGAGGAACACTTGTTCCTTGAGACCGTTGCTTATCATTTTTTAGAAATTTTTGTCTTATGCCCAGGCCCTCTCGTAGTGAATAATTGCTTACACGGAATTGCGATCCTGAGAAAACCTTTAGGAGAAGACGACGTTTTTGGAAAGAAGTGAAAGAAGCCGCTTCCTCCGTGCAAGTTGAAAGTGCTAGAAAGTCTTACTTAGATGATCTAAAAGTTCTTGAAGAGGAGGAGGTTTCAAGTTCATCATCTCCACCACCACCACGATCTACTACTAAAAAGATGGTGAAACTTTCCGATCACTCAAAACCCACCTCGGCCATGCTTCCGGCCGGTATCACAACTACTCAAATTACCGCGCCGGACTTCGAGATCAAACCTGCTTTCATTAGCCTTTTGGAGAGGAAGCAATTTGGGGGAAGTCCTTTGGAGGATCCCAATTTGCATGTGCAAAATTTCTGCGATTATTGCTCCATGATCCGTTAAACGGGCGTCACTCAAGCCCAAATATGGGAAATACTTTTTCCTTTCTCTTTGAAGGACAAGGCCAAGATTTGGATCAATAGCCTTGACCGCACCGCCATGGGAATCACCAATTGGGAGACATTGGCTCTTGCTTTCTAACAAAAGTTTTTTTCACTAGAAAAAACTCAAACTTTGAGGAGCCAAATCATCGGATTCCGTCAACAAGATCTTGAGAGCTTATATGAAGCTTGGGAGAGGTACAAAGAGTAGCAAAGACAATGCCCACATCATGGGCTAGATGATTGGTTTCTAGCTATAACATTCTACAATGGATGTTGTGCCGAGTCCCGAAGGATTCTTGATTCCGCCAACAATGGGCGGTTTGATCAAATTGACACCAATATTGCTCATGCCACGATCGAATCTATGGCGGTCCATGATGCACAATATGTCAATTCCTGAAGTGTGCCACTCAAAGGTAAAGAAGAATCCTCCGACAACTCCGTCTTGCTAGCTCAAATTGCCTTACTCCATCAACAATTGGCGGAAAGAGATGCTTGAGATTCCCTACAACAACTCAATGCCGTGTCTTCAACAAGTCAAATCATTGTTTGTGATGGTTGCGGAGGTTCGGGTCATTACGCCGCTCATTGCCAAACACCAATTGAAGAGGTAAATGCTTTTCAAGCTTTAAGACAAACTTCTTATCCACCGGGTACATTTTCCAATACATATAACCCGAATACAAGATTTCACCCAAATATGGCTTATCGAAGCAACAATGTGCTTAGTCCTCAACCTTAACCCCCACCAAAACAAAATGCCTATGTCCCTAAACAACAAAAGTATAATCCTCCACCGGGTTATCAAAATCAACAAAGGCCGCCACAACACAATTACCAACAAAATCAACCCCCTCAACAAAATGGCCAACAAAACAACCAAGGAGGAGGTAAACTTGAGGGCTTGATAGTAGAAATGCAAAGGGAATTAAGATGTTGTAACAACAAATGGCTCAACTAGCCTCATCTAGCTCTTAAAGGAAAACCGGTCAATTACCACCCCAAGGTACGCAACCACACGAGACCGTTAATTCTATCTCCTTGAGAAGTGGTACAAGCTATGATGGACCCTCCATGACCTTGGATGACGAGGTGATTGTTAAAAAGCCCAAGCTTGGGGAAAATGACAAAAAGACGGCTAGTGAAAAGCCTCTTGCTAAGGATCGTGTGCCATTTCCTCATCGGTTATTGATGCTAAAGAGAAAGAGCAAGCTTGATGCCAAAGATGTTGAGCCCCTTATGCCCAAAGAAAGTGACGAGGTGATTGTTGACAAGGAGGTCTCTCCTAATGCTAAGGAAAGTGATGCCATTCCTAAAAAGGTGGATGCTTCCAATGAGAACGAGAAAGTGAAAGTAAGAGATGTGGAGGATGCTCCTCCAAAGGAAGTTGTTCAAGTACCGTTTCCTCATCGTCTAGCAAAGCACAAGGAGGAAGGTAAATTCGGTAAGTTTTTGGAAGTTTGTAAGAATTTAAAAGACACCATCCCATTTATAGAATTTCTTACCCAAGTCCCTTCCTACTCAAAGTTTATGAAGGAAATCCTCTCAAAGAAGCGATACTTCAATGAGGTTGAGACCATTGCTTTCACCGAGGAGTGTAGTGCACTCTTACAAAACAAGTCTCCCCTGAAACTTAAGGACCCCGGTAGCTATTCTATTCCTTGCACTATAGGCACATATACCATTGATAAGGCCTTTTGCGACCTAGGTGCTAGTGTGAGTGTTATGCCATATTCTCTTTGTGAAAAACTTAACATAGGTGCTTTAAAATGCACAAGTATCACATTGGAAATGGCGGACCGTTCTTTAAAGCGACGCTTAGGTGTCTTAGAAGATGCACCCGTCAAAGTTTGCAAGTTTTTCATACCCGTTGACTTCCTCATACTTGATATGGTAGAGGACTCACAAACCCCAATTATATTGTGTAGGCCATTTTTACGCACCGCGAGTGCGCTAATCGACGTGAAAAATGAGAGGTTGACGTTAGAAGTGGGTGATGACCGGGTTTCCTTTAGCAAAAACAACACCATTAGAAGCCCAATGTTACAAGAGTCTTGTTATTTATTTAGCAATGTGGACTCTCCTAATGCCTCTACTACGCTTGGATCCTTATTGATGGATCCGTTGGAGGACGATATTGATGTTGTTTGTTTTGTAGGTGACAATGCTAAGGACACTATTGCTAAGAGTGCCAAAAAGAAAAGGAAATTTTATTCGAACAATTTTAAATGGTTGCGGAATGCAAAAGGAGCTAAGAAATGGAGATTTGTTGGTGGCAAGCTCAAGGATGAAACTTTATCAAATAGCTTCTTACGTCGTGCGGGACGTTAAACCAGCGCTTCTTGGGAGGCAACCCAAGCTTTTTAATTGCTTTTATTTATTTCTTGTTTTAATTTTCCGCAATTTAATGTTTTTCGTAGATTAGTAATAATATACTCGACTTGACGATGTTTTTTTTTTTGTGATTTATAGGTGAAAATGAAGAAAGGAGATATAAAGGAGAATTTGGCACGCTTCCCCATGCAAGAACCCCGTTCGGGGACGTAGTTTTCGAAAAATGGAACGGATAAAACAATTACGGAGGAAGCAAGTAAAAAAGACGAAGGACCGGTCAACCCCAATCGGGGTTGCCAGCCCCGATCGGGGACGTGATATTGTAGCTGGCTGGCTTTTCTTTAGCAGGGTAAAAAAAAAGGCTCATTTGTTCATACATTCAAGCAACCCGACGGTACCATTCTCTCCGTTCTCTCTATCATATTTCTTCATTTCTTCGTCCAAAATCACTAGGAAACATCTAGTTCTTCATCATTTTGCAAGATTCAATCAACCATTAACATCGAAAAGTAAGTTTCTCTTCCCTTTCTCTTTAATTTCATCCATTTCAATCAGTTTAATCAAGTTTTGCAAACCCTAACTCAAATTGGGGGAATTTGATTTTGTGCTTATTTGTACTAGAAATTGATTGTAGAATGCTCTATTCATGTTTATAGTGTGAATTAGTTCACTAATTCATTCTATTATGACTATTTGGATGAATTTTGGTTTGCCTTAAAATGAATTTTTGTCTTAAATTTCAGAAAAATGGCACCAAGAAGACCTCCTACCCAAGATGCTTCTAAAAGGAGAAGAGGTGAGGCAGAATCCTCCCGGGCTGCGGAGGATGTGGAAATGGAAGAGGTCCCAGAATGGCAAGACCCGGATTTTCCCGGAGTGATTTTCAATTCACAAGCTCAATATAATAATTGGGTCTTCCTAAGGAACAAAGGTATGAAACCGACTAATTTTATTAACCAAGCTTCTTTAAACAATATTGGAATTGAGAAAATGTTAAGACTTTGTTTAAAAATCTTGGTATGAAGCATTGTTATACAATGGATTATAAGACCTTTCCCGAACTCACCCTTGAGTTCTTAACCTCTTTTGAGTTTCATAGGTCTAAGAAACCCGATTTTGTGCTTTTTGTGACCTTCCGATTATTTAATGAGGACCATAAAATGGACCTAGCGGACTTGCTAATATTTTCCAATTGCCTCATAAGGACTTACCTACCGAATCACCCGAGTCTTATAACCCCGTTTTGACATGGAATGCCATTTCTCACTTCCTCTTTCAAAGTTGGGACCATTGCCCTGACCAATATATACATTATACCGACACTCGGGTTTGGCAAAGGTTTATGGGATGAACCTTTTTTGGGAGAAATGAGCCTCACTCGGTGAGGAAAGTTGAGGTAGAGATTTTGGGTGCTTTTTTGAATGTTAATGGTGATGAGAATTGGGGGATCAATATCCCCTACCACTTTGCGGTCCACTTGACCAAACAATGTAACCCAAAGAATAGTTGTATTGTCTTAGGAGGTTTGGTTACTAAGATTGCTCACCACTTGTGTAGATTCAACCAAGAAAATACCACTTTGAGACCATTGTTTATGTCTAGGGAAAAAGGGGTTGGGCTAGATTATGAGTATTTTCTTTCTTGTAATTGGTTTAGGGATGCTTACCCTAACATGGTTTGGAAAATAGGTAGGTAAAACTCCATTCGTCTACCCGAAGAAAATAAAGAAATTAAGGCTTTAGTCCACACTAAGCCTTATCATGGGAGTGCCCCTTTTACTAGACCTACTTACCATTTGGACCTAATAGGTGAGACACGTACCACCATTGAGCGGCGTGAGGGAGGTCAACCCTCTCAAGCACGCCATTCCACGTCTACATTCATTCACCCTCTAGTCTAGAAATGATTGATATGATGCGAGACTTAAGCTTAAGTGTTAATACAATTCGTGATGACCAGACTTGCATTGCATCCCATTTATGATCATTTTGCTAGGCAAGGAGTAATCCAACCCGCGGGGCCACACCCTTCATTTTATGCTTATCCTCTGGGTGGATTTTCTCCTCCCACTCCCCCTCCTAACAATGATGGAGGTACATTTGCTACATATGCTCCCGGTCCGGATTTTTGTTGTTCGGATTATGGAGTTGAGGCATTACATGGAGGATATGGTGGATATGAAGGGTATGGTGGTTATAGTAGCTATGGTGATGGTCTTGGTAGTGGCCAAAACATTGGTGAGTATGTCACTCCTCTTCAAGAGGATCATTCTAGTGGAAGTGGTCAACAAGGTGAATCGAGTGGAAGTGGTAAGAAAAAGAAAGGAAGGAAGGGGTTCAACTTTTGTCCCTTTTCTTAGATGATTGATGACGAAATCCCCCGAATTCATGCTATCTTGGGGGGAGGCTAGCAAGTCGAGTAAGTTTTATTTGCTTTGTATTTTAGTTTAGGTCTTGCAACCCATTAAACATGACCCCTAGTCATTCTTGTTTTGTGATTTGAGCCACTTCTATGGTTTAGTTGGGTAATTTAATTGTTGGCACATTGAGGACAATGTTGTGTTTAGCTTAGGGGGGAGGGGGGGATTACATTTGCATATAGTGTAGTTTGCATGTAGTGTAGAAAATTTGAAACTTTTTGAGAGAAATTTTGTGCTGTTTGCTTGCTTGTAGCCTACTTTCCTCTTTGCTTATCCTAATGATAGCTTTTGGCTAATGATTTGTTCTTATATGATGAGATAATAGCTACATGGGGATGTCTTGACATAGTAGATGGGAGATGGAAAATGAACCGAATAGGCTTGATCTTGACTTTTGGCAAGCTACAAAATGGTAAGGTAGAACCTCTTTAGACCGATGCATCCATATCCGGTCTCTCTTAGGTGAGTGTAGGTGTCTCCTTATGATGTGTGTTTCATCAAAACGCACAAGTATGGTTCTCATGTCATCTCTTTGTAAGTATGCATTCATTTGTTATAGCATTTTGGAGCCATTCACATGATAATAATTGCCTTCTTGACCCCTTTACAAACATTTTTCTCTAGCTACATTATAACTTGCCTACCTTGTTGAGCTAGTAGCTTTGTTTGGTCTTGTTTGGGTGCTCAATTGGGATTTGTTTCATAGTTTGGAAAATCATGTGAGCTTGGTCTTAATGCTCAAGAAAAAAGAAGAAGAAAAAAATTGAAAGAAAAGGATGATGAAAAAAAGTGATGAAAAATTGAGAAAAAGTTGTGAAAAGAAATAAAAAAAAAGAGAAATGAAAAAAGCATGAAAAAAGAAGAAGTATGAATTGAAATGAAAAAAGAGAAGAAGAAGTTTATGTAAGAAACTCTCATACATTATTCATATATTTTGGGGAGTTTTCTTATGATTTGAATTACAAATTGGGTTAGAATTGGGATTGAGCATCTTTGCATTTGGTTGTTGCTAGCTTGACATTAGCTCCACAATCCATAATTCATTTGTTCCCCCATCTTACCCATTACATATTGCCTTCTTCCTACCCATTTGGCTTCTTTATCATGCTTGCATTTGATTGTTTTGGCTTACTAGTTTTGATTGATTACCATATTAGATTGCAGGCACATTGTTATAAGTCGAGGATAGTTATGTGATTATTCACAAATTTGTCCTTTCGCATATAAAAGAGTTTGAGTGCACCGTGAGAGTCCATAAGTCGAAAGATCATGCAAGAGCTTAAAGGTTCATTTCAAGTTTTCCATGCTACTCCGTCGTGTAAATCTCATCCATGTTTTGCTTTATTCCTTGCCCATGTTATTTCGGGTTTCTAAATCATTATGCTTAGCCTGTTTAGGATATTGCAATAGATGGGATGTGGTTTCTTGCTTAGGGACAAGCAAGGGTTTAGGTTGGAGGAGTTTGATAAGTGCATAATTTATATTGTGTTACCAACTTTATTAGCTCCATTTTACATGTCCATTTAGCACTTATCTTAGTGTTTTGAGCTTATATTTGTTATTCTAGTTGCTATTGCTTGTTTCCACATCTTTTGTAGGATACTTAAGCTTTTTGGAGCTAAAATACTACAAGATGAGCTACTAGAATTATATGGCTTAGTAAGAGCACAAGATTGGACTAGCATGGAGTATTTGCATGGGTTTTGCATGGAGAAATTGATGGATTAATCTGTGTAATGCAAATATTGTCAACAATCAAAGTCAAGCCCAAATTCAAGTCCAAGTCAAGGTGGAAAGCATAAGATTCCAACATACCTAGGATGCTAGGAATTAAGGTCTCAACCGGGTGATTAATTGCTCAATTAATCACCAACATAGGATTCTCCAAGCAACTAAGTGGAGAGTTAAGGAAATCGGGCTGGAAACACATGTCCCCGAACGGGGTTGGCCGTCTTTGGATTCTTTACGTTTCACTTCTAAGTCCTATATAAAGGGGACTTGTATGCATCCAATTCCATCTTATTCTCACGTCTTATACACTCTATAATAGCCTTAAGCAATATTTCTCTCATTAGATTTCATATTTAGTTTACAAGTTGTTTAAGCTTTCCTTAGTTTAATCTTTCAACATTTTGTCTACATTCAAGGTATAATACAAGCATTTCTTATTCAAGTTCACTTGGTTATTTGTTCCTCCTAACAAGTTCATTTCCATACGGTATTTCTATTTCTAGTTTACTACTTTAAATTTCTATTTTAGTTACATTATTTAGCTTATATAATCTCTGTTAGGACATATTTGTTGATGATGACATGCCCAATTTAATCGTGTTTCTAAGTGTACCATTTCAGGAATAATGCACCCTCCTCAAGCAAGAATTAATCAATGTCAAAGTCAAGAATGGTTGATAATTTGCTACCCAAGATTTAGAGTCAATTGTGTCATCTAATGTACAAGTTAGGGAGTAAAGTATTTAAAAGCAATAACAACAGTCACGACTACTGTTACCCTTACAAGTAACAATAGCCTGGACTGTCACTATGGTCCGTAACACTTGAAATTCAATTTCCTTTCGAAAATCCTTTTTATCCTTTTTAAATGGATTAGATTTAAATAACAACTTTCAGATTTTGTAACACCCCCATATTCAGAGGAGCCTTAACTAGGCCTTCCTTAGGATATAAGGGCGTTACCATCTCGGTTGCCCGAGGATAGCAATATTCAAATGTCGATAAAAGAACTAATAAGATATATTACAAGCGATTTAAATCAAAATACAATATAAAGGTACAACTCAACGACTATTCACTATGACCGTCATATCTCGTGAGGACTCATCCCTGCCCGGACTCCAGCTATCAACAACATCAACACCTGCTAAGACCGACTGCTCACCATAGGGGATCATGGCAGACACATAACAAACAAACAACCACACAAGGTCAGTACTGAGATACGACGCAACAATAACGACTACAACTATTAACACAATACGACGCTAACAGTCTTACACACAATCACGATAATCCAACATCCTCTGTCACTGACTGTCCACTGGACCAGTCCTGCCAGTGGGGGACCGCAGCCGTACCCACCAAATCCCCGCTCATCATACCGAGCGATAACCCTGTCCATTAATGTGCACATCCCTTCTGTGGCGGGTTCCACAGAAGGCGAAACTAGGGCGTGAAGCCACTCCCGCAAGTGACCCCACTCAGCTGAGGCCACGCCTCGCGAACCATCAACAACGATCACAACCACAATCACAATACAATTATTAAATCAACGATCACAATACAGCCACAACATCTGACACACTAGACCATCTACAGAAACTGAGTAGGCGAACCTACCTTTAAGCAACCGCAACCAATCCATGCCGACAACCAACGTGTCCAGCGACCAAGCATAGCCTATAACCACAATATAATTCTATATTACTAACAAGCAACCCTAACTAAGAAGAACAAGGACACCGATGATGATTATGACATACCTATTGGGGAGAAAGCTCAGCAAGAGACCGCTACCCGACACAAGAGACGCCCTCCTAAGGTTCATGGATCTTCAAAAAGGCTTCCATGGAGGTTTTGAGGTGAAGGGGAGGGAAAGAGGCGACTGAATGATAGAAGGAAAGTGGCGGAAGTGATTTGCGGATTTAACAAAACGCGATATAAAACCCTCGCTGAAAACTAGGTACTCGATCGAGTACCCAACATACTCGATCGAGTGGCCCCCTACTCGATCGAGTAACCTAGCTACTCGATCGAGTAGCCTCTACTCTATCGAGTACCACTCTTAACACGCAGCCCAAGATGGTTTTGGCACACTTTTCTAAGACTACTCCCGCTCCCATGGTCAGTCAACGCTGGTCAAAGGGTCCCTAAAAGGGCGGGTATTACAGTCTTCCCCCCTTAAAAAGAACTTCGTCCCCGAAGTTCAACTCACCTATCTCCCGCTCGCGGCACGAGAACAACACGACCTCACCACTCTTTCCGCTCAAACCATAACTCCTTGGAAATACCATCCCCCCCCCCACATCATCATCATCACCGTCCACATTTATACATATCAATTCTTACTACTGTCATGCAATCGTTACCACCGTCAACCGTTATTCTATATATATATAAAACATCAAACTCGCAATGCGAATCACCACCCACGATCACCCAACATGAAGTAACAACTATCAAACTATCAATCTAGAACATGTCTCATATTAACTTTCATGTGGTACAACTAATGCCACCATGTTACTTGGCAACGTGATTCAAATACGATTCATTGCACTATAACTATTTCTTCATGACCGTCTCTTGAAACATACAACCATATTCACTTTAAAGAACTAAAGTAATCCGTTATACTTCAGAAATTTTTTGTAATTAAAGCAAAACATAATACCAATAACATTATAAACAAGCAAAACATTATTCAAAAATAGCCTTTTTATTTCGCGACATTACTCTTCCCCTCTAAAAAGGAACTTCGTCCCCGAAGTTCACCACCCAAATTTCCCCGCATTTTACTTATTATTTGATTCATGACATGGGTTAAAACATATTATCTATTGTGGACATTACTCGTTAAGCACAAACTCGTTAAATTAGAATTCATACACAAGCCACCTGAATAACTAGCCGCCATCTAGCGGGCACGTTAAAATGGTATGCACAAACATGTGAGAAGATTTAATTCCGGTAATGGGATGAGGACAAGGTGTATGCAGCATTTAAGCAAAAGAATATATTACCGGTTTATTAATTGGTAACAATATGCGTAGAAAACTCAAGCACGACTTCCAACATAGAGAATTAATGGTTCAACGATGTTACTAAGCACTAACAACCACGTTAAATATGAAACTTGCAATTATAAAACAATTGAACATTTTAAATTTTGGAAAACCTCCTGTAACAGTGCTACTCGATCGAGTGTGTCATGGTACTCGATCGAGTGCCATGCTACTCGATCGAGTGTCTTGGCTACTCGATCGAGTAGCCCGAAGATCAGAAACATTTTCCTCCTTCCTCCCTGCAGCTACTCGATAGAGTACGAGGTACTCTGTCGAGTACCTACAGGTCAAGGTGTCCTATAAAACCTGTCGTAAACTAACACACATATATATATAGCCGTCACATAACTTGGGTCGAGATGATTTCCCAACTCCAAAGTCAATCCTGCAACATAGATAAGTAATAAATCCGGCCTTATGGCCACAATACAAGTCCAAAATCAAGTCTCAACGAAATAACTACTAAAGTCTAGCAATACCTCTAAACACTAATACCAACTACCATCAACAAGGATAAAACAAGGAGTATCACTCCTCCTGCTGCTGCTGCTGCTCAAACATCACCTCATCATCACCACCACCAGAAGTACCTGCTCCTGATGACCCGATCCCCACATCCACTCCTGCTCCTGCTCCTGGGCCCACGTACCATGGAGTCAAGCCACCGTAAGGGAAGGACTGAGGTTCCCCTCACGTCGACTGATCCACCCCGTAGGAATGGAAAATCCCTGAGTAGTCCCCAACTCCACTCCACCAAACTGGATGCGGTCCCTCGGTCCCTATCCCCTGAGTGTACGCCATCTCGTGCATGTTCCGGAGTGTCAAGGTAGATGACACTCTATCTGCCAAGTAGCTGGACCGCGTCTCCGGGGTGTCGAGGTAAGGGTAGCACGGAAAAGGATGCTTTGCTTCTTCTTTGTGGCGCTACCGGCTGCGGCCTAGTCTCCGAGGCCCTCTCCCTCACTCGACGGGGTCCCCTCCCCAATCTGGGTCTCTCCACCACCGCAACTCCCGCATTCTCGCCCTTCGTCGGCTCCGGCATCTCCTCGAGGATGGTGCCGTCGATGAGATAGGTCTCAGTAGATGGCGGGTCTGTCATCATCCTCCTCCTCCTCGTCATCGGAGTCCACCGTCACTACTGTCGGCTCCAAGGGCTCCGTGGGTGGGAGGTGCTCAGGAGCTGGAATCTTCATCCAACTCATGCCCCACACCCTCCACGCTAGGCTACCGTCAGCCAAGGTCCTCAACCATTTCAGGTCGAGATAGTAGTCACGATCCATGGTAGGCACTGGGGTAGCTAGAGGCACGTACTCCGAAGAAGCTTCAAAAGAGGTTAGCTTTTCAGCTAACCGAGTGGCAATAGCGCCACAACTCAGGTACCGGGAAGAGGAAGAAGCATTCAAGGCAAGGGCAGCACAAACCATAGAAGGAGCATTAAAGACCACTTTCCTGGCCCGCTCCGGGTTGAGGTAAGACATCAGAAGTAAGACCTCATGATTATTCAATTTATCGATATCCTTTCGTCATAGAGGAGGTTCGAAAGAGAACGGAGAAAGACCCTCAAGGTAATATGTTTGAACGTCATTAATCGGATGTTGCTCGAGGTGGGAGCTTGCTTCCCAGTCAAGCAAGGCATTAGGCGGCAGACGCCGCACTCAGCTGGGATATCGGTGATGGAGTCCTTGGGAGGCTTGGCCAACCCAAGGTGAGAGGCAAACAGATCCATAGTCAACAGAAAACTGGTATTCATTAATCTAAACTTGACAGTCTGGCCCGCTGGGTCATAGCTAAAAGAGCTCATGAACTCCAAGGTAAGAAAAGGGTAAGTATGCTTCCTCAGCCTATACAAGCCCGTGAAATCCAAGGTCTCGAATATGTGACGGACATCCGTCTCTATCTCCAACTCCTCTAACACAGTAGTGTCTATACACTTCGTAGGTCTCATTTTGCGTTTTTGTAAAGCTACAAAACGCTCTCTCTGCTTGAAGTCAACAAAGACAACTGAAGGGTACTTGGGAACTGCGGGTACCACAGGTCCACTCCCTTCCCCCATCTCAGGTGGATTACCCCTCCCCCGTTTACTTTGGCGGGTTCCTAAGTTCGATCTCGATCTCTGTTTGAAATATGACTTAAGCAACTTACTTAAACACGTAAAGCATGTACTTCATGTAATCTTGAACTTAACTTATTCAGTTAGTTACATCAATTTACCAACAAATTTCAACATGGGAAGCACATAAGTCATGCCATTTACCTTGAATATTAAGCTATGTACATACATTCACCCACGGTTTCCAAAATTTGACATACAAGCTCAGATTACTACTACTCACAGGCCATAGTTGTGAAAGAAATTATCATGGTGATTACGTATGCTCAACAATTCGAATATTTTAGCATGGTTCCAAAATTATTCCAAACACACTTCTAATCACATGTGAGGTATTCTTACTAGTTCATGGACAAGAATAACTTAGAACATATCATTATCACCCTTCACTACTATGTACCACAACTCAATTAGAATTTTCAGACGGTCTTTACAGCTGTGCTAATCTTGGCATATTTTCATCAATTATCATCTCCATCATCATATTTGAAGTTCAACTTATACTTATAATGTCATTCACAACATCAATTTTCCAATTATAAATCACGAATTTCCATTTGAGGCACTTTTAAGACGGAGTTTTAAGGCAACTTTCTAGGGTGAAAATCATCAAAATTCATTCTCCAACATGATACAAATAGTGTATAATACTTAATTCCATCATCTAATCAATGTAACTCAATCAAAAATCAATTTCAATTTTGTAAACCCTAGAATTTTCGGTCTCCTAATTGCAAATTTCTAGTTTAATTTACAGCAATTAATCACCAACAAACACGAAAAGAAGGCATGTGAATCATGTTTCCACAATTAGAAACACCAAATTGATCATAATAATCGGAATTTCAGATTGTTTCTCTTCTCTAACACATTCAAAACAATCAATCGTGTAAGTTAAGAAGAATAACATACCTTGATTGATTAACAAAGCAAAAGAACGGAATTAAACAAGAAAATCAACCCCAAGAATCACCACTAACCCAAGAGAAAGAGAGATTTTGAGAGGAATTAGGTTTAGCTATTTCGAAATATAGAGGAAGGATGAGGAGAATGGGAAAGAAATAGGAAGAATAGGGGTTTTATGAAAACCCGTAGGATTCGGCCGTCTGATAAGAACCTACTCGATCGAGTGCCTGAGGTACTTGATCGAGTACCACCCTACTCGATCGAGTAGGGGCTAAATCATCGAGTATCTGCAGGAATTTTCCCACATCCCGACGTCATAGCTTCCTAACTAGATCGAGTAAGGTCTACTCGGTCTAGTAAACACCCGCACTCGATAAAGTATAGTTAAGTACTCAGTCAGAAATACGACGTAAATCAAAGATACCTGCAAAATAACACCGCGTGTCGATTCCAAACTAAGTTCGGAATTCGGCACTAATTATCACTTCGATCACGTATTACAATCATTAGTCACGCACAACGACGCTTTCCTAACAAGGCGTATGCCACCTTACGCTACAACAACTACCCAACTTGGTTCACCTGCTGCCAAACGTTCCATAAACATATTCACGTTACCATATTGTACTTGAACTTACTATACATGTTACTACTAGACTCATATTCACTCCAATTTGAAGCATATAATTCACCTCAATTCTTTCTTTCACTTATCACATAAATACACACTTTTCAAACAATTGTTCAATCATGTCTTACATTCTATCCTAAGCAATTCATCTTGTACTATCAAATATTACGCAGCGGAAAGTTTCAACTGATTAGCAAAGCATATACACATTGCCATATGCTAAGATTCGGATTTTTACTCAACTATGCTATAGCTATTATCATAGTCATTATGGTAGGATTTATAAACTCGCTTACAACTTCCGTCATTGTTACTTTTTAGCAAACACCTACATGTTCACTCTTCATGTCACGACATTCGATTCCTCATTTTCACGCATTTCTATTACATAAACTTTCGTCACATATCTCATAACCATCATATAAACTCACTAATCATTTCAAAAAAAAAAAAAAAAAAAATCCACTAATTCACCAACGATTACTATACGCGGCCCAAATACCACTATCACACCCCTATTACTTCTAACAAGGACTTAACCGGAGATAGCTCCGACACAATTATCATGCATATCACATATAGACACACGGACCCCACATTCCCATACCATGTGACTGGCTTAAGTGTCATGGGGCCAAGATTTTGAAATGAGGGCGCCTACTCACCCAAAATCTAGCATCAGCTGGGGCTCCCATTACACATACACCAGGTTCATTTTATTAGACTCCCTACGTTCATTATGTTCATTTGTTACAGGTTCCAAAATCGTCGCTCTGATACCACTTTGTAACACCCCCATATTCAGAGGAGCCTTAACTAGGCCTTCCTTAGGATATAAGGGCGTTACCATCTCGGTTGCCCGAGGATAGCAATATTCAAATGTCGATAAAAGAACTAATAAGATATATTACAAGCGATTTAAATCAAAATACAATATAAAGGTACAACTCAACGACTATTCACTATGACCGTCATATCTCGTGAGGACTCATCCCTGCCCGGACTCCAGCTATCAACAACATCAACACCTACTAAGACCGACTGCTCACCATAGGGGATCACGGCAGACACATAACAAACAAAAAACCACACAAGGTCAGTACTGAGATACGACGCAGCAATAACGACTACAACTATTAACACAATACAACTATTAACACAATACGACGCTAACAGTCTTACACACAATCACGATAATCCAACATCCTCTGTCACTGACTGTCCACTGGACCAGTCCTGCCAGTGGGGGACCGCAGCCGTACCCACCAAATCTCCGCTCATCATACCGAGCGATAACCCTGTCCATTAATGTGCACATCCCTTCTGTGGCGGGTTCCACAGAAGGCGAAACTAGGGCGTGAAGCCACTCCCGCAAGTGACCCCACTCAGCCGAGGCCACGCCTCGCGAACCATCAACAACAATCACAACCACAATCACAATACAATTATTAAATCAACGATCACAATACAGCCACAACATCTGACACTAGACCATCTACAGAAACTGAGTAGGCGAACCTACTTTTAAGCAACCGCAACCAATCCATGCCGACAACCAACGTGTCCAGCGACCAAGCATAGCCTATAACCACAATATAATTCTATATTACTAACAAGCAACCCTAACTAAGAAGAACAAGGACACCGATGATGATTATGACATACCTATTGGGGAGAAAGCTCAGCAAGAGACCGCTACCCGACACAAGAGACGCCCTCCTAAGGTTCATGGATCTTCAAAAAGGCTTCCATGGAGGTTTTGAGGTGAAGGGGAGGGAAAGAGGCGACTGAATGATAGAAGGAAAGTGGCGGAAGTGATTTGCGGATTTAACAAAACGCGATGTAAAACCCTCGCTGAAAACTAGGTACTCGATCGAGTACCAAACATACTCGATCGAGTGGCCCCCTTCTCGATCGAGTAACCTAGCTACTCGATCGAGTAGCCTCTACTCTATCGAGTACCACTCTTAACACGCAGCCCAAGATGGTTTTGGCACACTTTTCTAAGACTACTCCCGCTCCCATGGTCAGTCAACGCTGGTCAAAGGGTCCCTAAAAGGGCGGGTTTTACAGATTTCTTCTCTAAAGATTTGGGTTTCTAGAAAAAGGAAAAGGTTTAGCTAATTATCAATTCAAATTGTTTCCTCTTTGTGCCAATTTGTCTCCTTGGTCTTTTATAAAACAAAGTTTGCTTTTTGCCATTTTTGTGAAAGCTTGTCATCTTGTGACTTGTTTCCCACTCTTTGTTTTCTGAAAAATCAAAGGCTTCTTTTGGATAATTACAAACCTTATTTTCTTCTTTTGCCTCTCAATAAAAGTACCTTCTTTTGTGCAAGTTTGGGGAACTGTTGGTCTTCATCACATGTGAAGACCTTTGACTCACAAACCCTAGGTTGCCTCCTCTTGTGTGCCTCCTCTATAAAAGGAAACCTTCTCTTCACTTTGAAAGAAAGACTTTTCAGAGAAATCAAAAGTATTTTTTGCAAAATCATTTTTTAAGAACTCGAAATTTTCTTTCCAAAAATCTTCTAAGTCTTCAATTGCGACAGTCGAAGTCACTGTTACTTCACAGTGCTTTACCCTCTCATCTAGAAATCGTTTGGTCCAATAAGTTGTCCTTCTCAATTCTTTTTAAGAATCAGTCTAAGGAAACTTGGTTTGAAAACATTCTAGTTAGAGTGTAGAGTTTGCAAAATTGTTTTCAAGTTTTCAAATCCTTTTGATATTTTGCAAAGCTTTCAAAGTCTTCAAGTGTTACAATCACAGTGACTGTTGCTTTAAGTATTAAACTCTTTCACTTATGAACCGTTTGATCTTGTAAGTTGTCCATATCAATTCTTGTTAAAGAATCAGTCCGTGGAAACTTGATCCTTGTAAACTTTCTAAGCTAGAGTGTTGAGTTCTAGGACGGAGTAGTCCTTTAACTCTTGTGGGAACCGAAGTAGGTTGTGAGTTGTTGAGTTCTAGGACGGAGTAGTCCTTTGACTCTTTGGCAACCGGAGTAGGTTGCGAGTTACCTTGTTCTAGGACGGAATAGTTCTTGGACTTGTGTCACAACTGTTGTAGGTTGTTGGTCTTTTTATTGTACGGGTTTTTTAGTAGTCGGAGTAGATCACTAAAATTAATCAATAAAAAGTAGATTGGACGTAGGCACTTGAGTTCTTGCCGAACCAATTCAAAAATCTTGTGTTTGATTTTATGCGTTTTATTCCGCTGCTCTTTATTACGTTTGTATTTCTTTTGCTTAACTCTTGAAGTAACAGTTCCACATACTGTCACATTTGGTCTGTAGTCTGTACTTCATAAACTGAGACAAATAGCTATA
Source organism: Silene latifolia (assembly GCF_048544455.1). Taxonomy (NCBI): domain Eukaryota; kingdom Viridiplantae; phylum Streptophyta; class Magnoliopsida; order Caryophyllales; family Caryophyllaceae; genus Silene; species Silene latifolia. Next base: position 355,618 of record NW_027413480.1, on the reverse strand, counting down.
GTCAGAATAATTGTTACCTTCATACTAAAGCAAACGTCCATTTTAATACTCGTTTAATCTCTCAATATTATTCGAAGTATTCTTCTATCTCTTTTCATCCTACAACTCACTTTAAGTCAATAAAGTTGAAGTTAAATTTTTAAATAGTACCTAATTCACCCCCTCCCCCTCTTAGGTACTTGAATCCATAAACTCAAAAATTGGTATCAGAGCCTCGTGCTCTTGATCGAGGCTAATCGCCTTAGATTTTGATTCGTGGGTAATGGATTCCGAGAAACACTCCAAGATCCCGGTCTTTACCGGTGCGAATTTTGGATGGTGGAAACTCAAAATGGAACATTACATCAAAAGTATCGATTTTCAATGTTGGAACATCATCCAAAATGGACCTCTTGTTATTGAGGAAACCGATATGCTAACCGGTTTCACCAAAACTAAAGAGGAAAGAAATTACAATGAAGACGACTTTAAACTTGTCGAAAAAAACTCCAAAGCAATGTCGATTCTTCAACGTTGTGTTGGTGAGGGGGAGGTTAGTCGAATCTCTGGATGTCCTACGGCAAAATCTATTTGGGACTCTCTTGTACTTGCTTATGAGGGGACTTCCCAAGTTAGAAAACACCGTATTGACCTTCTCATGCAACAATATGAGATGTTTAGAATGTCAAAGGACGAGTCCATAAATAGCTTTTCTTCACGTTTTTCTTGTATTATTAATGAGCTAAAAAGTCTAGGAAGGAATTTCGAGTCCGAGGACATCATTCGGAAAATCCTTCATAGTCTCACCTCTAAGTGGCAACCCAAAGTTACCGCTATAGAGGAAGCCAAAGATTTGTCAACCCTATCTCCTCATGAACTAATGGGATCACTAATGGCTCACGAGTTCAATCTCGACAAGCATTCTATTGAGTCTTCAATGGGAAGGAGTCTCGCTCTCACGTCCTCTCCAAGCGATAGAGAAGACGAGGAGGAAGACGAGTTTGCTATGTTCTCAAGGAATCTAGCCGGGTTAGTCAATGGTCAAGAAAATAAAAGGTTCAATAATAATTACTAGAAAAAAATGCTTTCCTAAGAAACGACCTAGTTTCACCGTGGGATGCTTTAAGTGTGGTGATAAAACTCACCAAATTAAAGAATGTCCCACGTGGGATGAAATCAAATCAAAGGAAAAACGAGATAAAGTTAAAAAGGACTACAAACATAGAGTCATGAGCGCTATTTGGGGAATGTCCGACTCCGAGGATGATGAGGAACTCATCGAGGAGCAATTAGGGGCTAAAATGTGTCTTACAAGTCATCTCAAGGACAAAGTCTCAAAAAATTCTAAAATTGAACATCTTAGATGTCTCATGGCTCACCCCGATGATTCCGACTCGGACTCCGACAATGAGGTCAAACATCTAAAAGCCAAGGTTAGATCTTACTTCAAAGAAAAGTTATGTAAGCTTCTTGACAAACTCTTTGATAAGTGTCGTTCACAAAATGATAAGCTTGATGTCATGCAAGACAAAATTGAAGAAATTGCACAAGAAAACTTTAACCTTAAAAATGAACTGAAAGCAACAGACAGTGTCACTGTCACCTCTGAGGCTTATGATGAAGTTAAAAGAGTCAACAAGTTGAACAAACATTTGACTAAAGAATTAGAGTGTCTTAAGATGACCCCCACGGACGTCTCTGATCTTGAAAATGTCAACACTACCTTGGTGATGCAAGGTTCCTTACTAACCAAGGAACTTGATGATCTTTTAAAGGACAAAGATGCTCTCGAAAATGAAGTCTATGACCTTGTGGCTGAGATTGTAGACCTAAGAGAAACAATGTCTGGGACTGTTGCTTCCAACAAATATTTAGACTAGTCTAATGAGAAAATTAAGTGTTTGGTTAATGAAAACGAGTGTCTAAAAGGTGAGGTAGTTAGTCTCAAGAAAGAAATAGAGGTTCTTCATGAAAGGCTTACCTTTCTTCAAAAGGGTATGCCCGAGTGTAGCTCTTCTAGATCTACTCTTCATCAAAGATCCGAAGAATTCGTTGATCTAAACAAACGTCTCGATGAAATGACATCTAAGTATGAGGATTCTAAAGAAAGAATTGGATACCTTGTGTCGAAACTCAATGCTCACACTCATGACTTCATAGTGAAAAAAAGGTTGTCTATAGAAGTTGAAAAGAATGATGAACTTTTAAAAGAAAAATTTGTTTTCAAAGGCGTCATTAATGACCTAGTTGATGAGTTAGAAGAACCTAAAGTAACAAGTGATGTCTCGATCACCTCTGACGATAAAGAATAATGAAGTCTCAAATGAACTTATCACTAAATTATCCAAGGAGAATGAATGTCTTAAGGTTAACATAGATGCCTACAAAAGGGAAATTAGAATGCTTCATGAAAGATTTGTCAAATTTCAACATGATTCTCCCGAATGTATTTCATCTAGTTCTAAAATCATTCACCTAGATAAATGCATCTCGAGTCTTAAGCTTAATGTTCAACAAAAATCTGAAACTTTCATAAAGCTTAAATCCGAGTATGGCATAATGAAAAGGGAGCTTGAAAGCTCTAAAGAAAGAAACAAGTATCCCACTTTCAAAGTCGAGGAACTAAACAAGAAACTTGTTGAGACTAAGAATGTTTCAAAGAATTGTGAAGGTGGACAAAATGTTTTAAACTTTCCAACAAATCAGCCCAAAAGATGTGATAAGGTTGCCGGTCTAGGTTTTAAATGGAACAGTCAGTCCGACTGTTACATCCAGAAGCCTAAACCCGACTTTAGGAGAAGGAAATATGTTGGCCTTCCCGAATACATTATTTGCAACTATTGTGGTAAGAATGGTCATGTCTTTAATGCTTGCAAGAAAAGACATAATGACATTAACAAGAACATTAAAGTTGTAAAGCAAATGTGGATTAGGAAAGACATTGTGAGATATGTTGATCATAAAAGGGGACCCAAATTTGTTTGGGTTCCTAAACTCAAAGTCTAATCTTGTGTAGGGCTTGGTGAGAGTCAGTTGCAATTGGTACTTGGATAGTGGATGTTCTCGTCACATGACGAGTGATAGAAGCCAATTCCTCTCACTTAAAGCTTATGATGGTGGCAAGGTAACGTTTGGTGACAACAAAAAGGTGAAGTAATAGGCATTGGAAAGGTTGGTAAGTCATCGTTACTTTGTGTCGACAACGTGCGGCTTGTCAAAGGTTTGAAGCATAATCTCCTTCGTATTTCTTAACTTTGGGATAAGGGTAATATTGTTGAAATTAGTGCTAATTTGTGTCGCATTGTTGATACTACAACCCATGAGTTAATTCTTGAAGGTAGACGTGTCAAAGATGTTTACTTAACCGATTTGAACATGCATCCGGTCATACTATGTCTTGCATAAGTGTAATGAAAAATGATTCTTGGTTGTGGCACAAAATATTTGGACATGTTAGTGCTAAAACTCTTAATACCCTTAGAATACTTGACCTAGTTGAAGGTTTTCCTAACATGAAGTTTGAATTTGATAAGTTATGTGATGAATGTGCTAGATGCAAATACGTTAGAAGCTCCTTTAAATCCAAAAAGTGTACATGTCATATTTGATGAATCTACCATTCTTGGATAGGTACAAAATAAGGATGAAGATGATGAAGATGATGAGGATGAATTTGAGATTAGTCTTGTGAGCAAAGACTTTGTGTTTGCAGATGAGGAAGTTCCAAACAATGACGCCCTGCAACAGACAGACGGACTGTTACCATCCAAATGAAAGCAACAATCCAGGGGGAACACGTGGTAACTCTACTGCCACTGTTTATTCTCAGAATGCAACAGACCCAATGAATGTTGCCTCCACTTCCAGAAATGAAGATTGTGTTGAGAATGACCGCTCTAATCAGGAGGAAACAGTCACTGAGACTGTTACTGCTGAGGGGGAACAAGAAACCATTGTTCCAAAGAAGTGAAAACATCAAAGCTCTCATCCACTCTCAAATCTCACAAGTGATCTTAATTCTGGAATTCGAACAAGATCCTTCCTCAACAATCTTGCCCATCTTGATGAGTATTGTGCCCACAATGCCTTTCTTTCTCAAGTGGAACCAACCATTGTAACAGTCGCTCTGACTGATGCAGACTGGTTGATTGCTATGCAAGAAGAACTCAATTAATTCAAGAGGAATGAGATATGGCACTTAGTCCCTAGACCATCCAATCGTACCGTCATTGGTACTAGATGGGTCTTTCGCAATAAGCTTGATGACTCGGGAGAAATCGTAAGGAACAAGGCTAGACTAGTGGTGCAAGGTTATAGCCAACAAGAGGGTATTGATTACGATGAAACCTATGCACCGGTAGCTAGACTTGAGGCCATACGATTACTTATAGCTTTTGCGGCTCACAAATGCATTAAACTTTTCCAAATGGATGTCAAAACCGCTTTCTTAAATGGATATTTGGAAGAGGATGTCTTTGTGGAGAAACCTCCGGGCATTAAAGACAATGATTTGCCTAACCATGTTTTCAAATTAGACAAACCTCTTTATGTTTTAAAACAAGCACCTAGGTGTTGGTATGATAGATTGTCTAAGTTTCTTATTGAAAATGGTTTTAAAAGAGGCTCCGTTGACAAAACATTGTTCTTAAAGTCACAGTCTGCTAAACTGTTGGTTGTCCAAATATATGTTAATGAACATTATATTTGGTGCAACAAACGAACTCCTTTTTGTGTACTTTTCGAAACTAATGAAATCGAAGTTTGAAATGAGCATGATGGGTGAGCTAAGATTTTTCCTTGGGCTCCAAATCAAGCAATCAAAGGATGGAATCATGATCCATCAACAAAAGTACATTAAGGAAATTCTTAAGAAATTTGGGATGACTAATGGTAAGTCTCATGATACACCTATGGTAGCCGGGTCCAAAATAGACAAAGATGAACTCGGTAAGAATGTTAGTGAAAAGGTGTATAGAGGTATGATAAGGTCACTTCTTTACTTGACCGCAAGTCGTCCCGACATTTTCTTTAGTGTTTGTTTATGTGCTAGGTTCCAAGCAAATCCGAAAGAATCTCACTTCAAAGCCATTAAACGAATTCTTCGGTATTTGATTAGAACACAAGATCCCTACTTGTGGTACCCCTTAAATTGTCCATTTGACCTTATAGATTTTTCCGATGCGGATTATGCGGGTTGCACGGTAGATCGAAAGAGTACAACCGGTATTGCAACATTCTTGGGTCCGTGTCTCATTTCATGGGGCTCAAAGAAACAAAATACGGTGGCTCTTTCAACGGCCGAAAGTGAGTATGTTAGTGCCGCACATTGTTGTTCTCAACTTCTTTGGGTAAGACAACAACTTCTTGACTTTGGAATTATTTACGACTCCGTTCCCATCATGTGTGATAATACGAGTGCAATAAATATTTCAAAAAATCCGATTCAATATTCTAAGACTAAGCATATTGAGATTCGTCACCATTTTATTGGTGATCACGTAGAAAAAGGGCATATTAAACTTATTTTTTGCAAAACCGAAGATCAAATTGCCGACATATTTACTAAACCACTTGCAAGAGAACAATTTGAAAAACTTAAGTTACAAATTGGTTTAATTAATTTCATGTAGTCTTTGTGTGAATTCAACTAATCCCTCATATGATTGACTAGAACGGGTTTGCTATCTTTTATTCTAGTCTATTCATTCCATGTTATGTCCATAATCGATAAACCGTGTGTGTGCTTAATAATCACTCAACCGCATGTCTAGTCTTGTGTTTAATGGTACATACCCTATTGAATGAGGAGACCTCCCCTCTCAAATCAATCCGAATACTAACCCTTTCAACCACCTTCAAATAGATGTCTCTTATACTCTTCAAATTGCTCAAAATTCTTCATTTTCAATACCCAAAGACCTCACCCCTTCACATTCAATTCACTTATGTTGCAAAGGTATATGTGAAACAAAGAACCAAACAACTACATGTTCTACATATGCATCAAGAGATGAATGAGATGTTGGTTAGAAAAACGGAGATAGATGAAATTGATAATTGAAGTTGGTTAGAAAAAACGGAGATAGATGAAAAAAAAAATGGGAAGGCAATATGCGAAATGTAAAAGTGATTATTGGAAACGAGATAGATGAAATTGAAAAATGCGACGGTCTTGAGAAAAAAAGTAAAGCAAAAATTTTGCAAGAAATTGAAAGGAAGTCACAGTGTATGCCACTGTTTCTATGCTCAAAGATCAAGATCAATTTTTGTCAAGAATCTTCATGAAATGAGAGCAACATATAAGAAGTTGATGTTCCCTCATCACATGTTGTGTACTAAGGAAAATATAAGAAGTTGATGTTCCTTCATCATATGTTGAGAACTTATATCGGTGCATACCTTGGTGGTTTTAATATACAAAGTCCAATGCAACAGTAGAGATGACTGTGACTCAGGCCTTCATTGTCAAACCTTAACCATTTTGCTATCTTCTTCATTATCCTCGAAAACGATGACCAAACTTCCGCACCCTAAATTTACCCATAATCAAACTTGTCTTTTGCCTTACACCTATTGTCCCTCTCTCATTATCATTCGGTGGTGTACTCATTAAACTATGGTTTAGCCTTGTTGAACTTTGTGTTTGAACTCATGTTTAAACCTTTGCTTTGTGTTGACCTTGTTATTATGATGCAACCATGGTTATATTTCATGTGACGTCTCATGCATGATTATTCTGTGTCCGGGGGTAGCCTCTTACCCTTTTGATGATGTCAAGAGGGGGAAAAGGGAAAATTCATGTTCTTTCTACTTTCTTATTGATTAAACTCTTGGTATGTGGTGGACTATATATGTTAGTAATCTTGTTCTAGGCTTTGTGTGTTTCTTAAGTCTACATTGCTCTTAATTCTACTCTCATGATTAATCTTGGACTGACCACTTAAGGGGGAACTCAATGGAAACATTAATTTTATGGGGTTTGTCATCATCAAAGGGGGAATTTGTTAGGACATATTTGTTGATAATGACATGCCCAATTTAATCGTGTTTCTAAGTGTACCATTTCAGGAATAATGCACCCTCCTCAAGCAAGAATTAATCAATGTCAAAGTCAAGAATGGTTGATAATTTGCTACCCAAGATTTAGAGTCAATTGTGTCATTTAATGTACAAGTTAGGGAGTAGAGTATTTAAAAGCAATAACAACAGTCACGACTACTGTTACCCTTACAAGTAACAATAGCCTGGACTGTCACTATGGTCCGTAACACTTGAAATTCAATTTCCTTTCGAAAATCCTTTTTATCCTTTTTAAATGGATTAGATTTAAATAACAACTTTCAGATTTCTTCTCTAAAGATTTGGGTTTCTAGAAAAAGGAAAAGGTTTAGATAATTATCAAATCAAATTGTTTCCTCTTTGTGCTAATTTGTCTCCTTGGTCTTTTATAAAACAAAGTTTGCTTTTTGCCATTTTTTTGAAAGCTTGTAATCTTGTGACTTGTTTTCCACTCTTTGTTTTCTGAAAAATCAAAGGCTTCTTTTGGATAATTACAAACCTTATTTTCTTCTTTTGCCTCTCAATAAAAGTACCTTCTTTTGTGCAAGTTTGGGGAAGTGTTGGTCTTCATCACATGTGAAGACCTTTGACTCACAAACTCTAGCTTGCCTCTTCTTGTGTGCCTCCCCTATAAAAGGAACCCTTATCTTCACTTTGAAAGCAAGACTTTTCAGAGAAATCAAAAGTATTTTTTGCAAAATCATTTTTTAAGAACTCGAAATTTTCTTTGCAAAAATCTTCTAAGTCTTCAATTGCGACAGTCGAAGTCACTGTTACTTCACAGTGCTTTACTCTATCATCTAGAAATCGTTTGTACCAATAAGTTGTCCTTCTCAATTCTTTTTAAGAATCAGTCTAAGGAAACTTGGTTTGAAAACATTCTAGTTAGAGTGTAGAGTTTGCAAAATTGTTTTCAAGTTTTCAAATCCTTTTGATATTTTGCAAAGCTTTCAAAGTCTTCAAGTGTTACAATCACAGTGACTGTTGCTTTAAGTATTAAACTCTCTCACTTATGAACCGTTTGATCTTGTAAGTTGTCCATTGTAATACTACGGATTTATGAGTCTCTAGGTACTCTATCGAGTAGGCCTTACTCTGTCGAGTAAGGGCGAGTTGCAGTTTAAAATAGTTTCTGACCTGTTGGGTACTCGATCGAGTAACGTAGATACTCGATCGAGTAATGGGGCACTCGATCGAGTACCTCAGCTACTCGATCTAGTAGCCGGTTTACGGGGGATGATTTGTCGGGTTTTGTTAATAATGCGATTAAGTATATAATACCTTCCGTCACTTTTCTTTAAACACTTTTAAAACCTAATTACTTTCAAAGAGAGAAATCAAACTACGTTCTTCGCATCAATCACATTGTTGGCAAATCCCGGAGCTTGGAAGATCGGATTTTACCTTTCTTTATACCGTTGTAATCCTTGCGTCGAGGGTAAGATCTATGTACCGTTTTTATAGTATTTTGTTAAAATTGGTTAAACCCTAATATTGGGAATTGGGGGTTTTGTTGTATTTTGTGATTGGTAGTGATTATATGTTTGTATGTTAGGAGGAGGATTCGTAGAGGAAGCGTTTTGATATCAGCTGTGAGATCGTCTAATTGTGTTGTGCTTTCCAGGTAGGGTTTGCCTACTCAGTATTAGTCCCATAATGTGTTGTGGTGTTTTGTGGTTGTTGAATATTATCATACTCGTATTGTGACGATTGCTGGATTTGGTTGCTAATAGTAGTTATGATTGATTGTATCTGTCTGTGTTCTTCGGGGTGCGTCCCTGGCTGAGTGGAGTCACTTGCGGGAGTGGCTTCACGCCCATGATTCGCCTTCCGTGGAACCCGCCACAGAAGGGATGTGCACATTAATGGATTTGGGTTTATCGCTCGATGGAGATGAGCGGGGCTTAGGTGGGAACGGCCGTCCCCCATCGCGGCGAGGAGTGACCTGTTGCGATGGGCACTCTGGCAGGGCTACACACTTTAGTGTGTAGTCAGGATTGTGGAGTTGGGTTTGGAGTTCGGAGAATATCTGTGATGATTGAGCTGTTTGTCTTACTGTATTGTTGGTATATATAAATTGTGTGATTAGTACTGACCCCGTTTAATGTTTTAAAAACTGTGGTGATTCATTCGGGGATGGTGAGCAGTTATTGAGCAGGTATGAGTCGAGTTACTGGGATAGCTGGGATTGCCACCGTCTGATGATAGAAGTCTTCCGCTGTAACTTAGTAGTTTAATAAACATTTCAGTTAACTCAGTAGACAGTTGGTTTTGAGAACTTGTATTCGTATTTCGTATTTTGGTTTTGGATTTGGATTGTAACCTTTCGCTAAAGTATTACTATTTAAATGTTGTTTCGTTATTGTCTATTTGATTATCCTTGCCTCGGGTAACCGAGATGGTAGCATCCTTATACCTGAGTGGTCCTAGTAAGGCACTTGGAGTATGGGGGTGTTACAAAATGGTATCAGAGAGACGATCCTGAAACCTGTAACCAATGAATCTAATGAATATAGGGAGTCAATTAAAATGAACCCGGGGTAAAGGTTGTAGGAGCAAATGCAAAGGCTTGGGAGACGTCGTAAAGTCGCGAACTCGCCCTACAATTTTGAACCGGTCACATGGGGGTTATATGTCAAGGTCTTATGTGATGTTTGTTAGTTTGTAGGTGAATGTGGTGATGTATGGTGTAATTGTGGGATGTTTGGAGTAGAAGGTTGTGTTTGTGCATGAAAGGTTGGTGAAGTATATAGAACTGTTGTTTGAACATGAAGTATGTTGGGTGTTTACTATGTGGCGTTTGATAACATGATATAGTTGTTTTGTTAATCATATGCAAAGCTTGGTAGAATCGCATGCTTAACTATAGTATAATGTTGAGTTTATAAAGTTGGGTAGTATGTTGGGATATGATATAGCATGCGGGTAGCATATTCGAGTTAGCATGACTCGATCGAGTGGGTATTTGAAGATTTTGCAACCAGAATCGTGTTTTTGGGCACTCGATCGAGTACCTCGGGCACTCGATCGAGTAGGGGGTCACTCGACCGAGTAGCGAGTATGTTAGAGGTCAGAAGGTCTGTTTGGGGTCTGATATCGGGGCACTCGATCGAGTATGGTGGGCACTCGATCGAGTAGCCTCTTACTCGATCGAGTATGTTTAGGCACTCGATCGAGTGTGTTTTGGGCAGTCCGTTTTCGTGTTTTGAGGTTTTAGTGCGTTTGTTTACGTCTACCCTTTCTTATATAGTTTCAAGATGCCGCCCAAGAGAAACGCTTTCTATGCGTGAGCTGAGACCATGAACATAGATGATATCGTTAAGATTTTGGAGCATCAGGATGCTCTTACGGAGGCCTTAAAGAAAGTGGGAAAAGATAAGGATAAGGAGGTTGATCACTCTAAGATCAGCCTCTATATAGCAAGGTTTAACCCAAAATAGTACAAGGGGACTGGGGAACCTAACCTTCTTGACAACTAGCATCGTGAGATGGAGAATATACTAGACCTGGCTCACTGTCCGGATGAGATGAGAGTAGAACAAGCTGCGTTCTACCTGAGGGAAGCAGCTGGCGAGTGGTGGGATAAGGTGAAGGTGAGTGCTAGGGAGATTTATGCGAACCAGGGCTTACCGGCTATACCTTGGGAAGAGTTTCGGAGGGCTATGAGGAAAGAGTTTGTACAGGAACATGTGAGGAGTAAGCTGAGAGAGGAGTTTGATGGGTTTAATATGACATATGATATGTCGATTCTTTGAGTACTACAAGCGCTTTAATGAGAAGTCTAGGTATCTGAGGATATGGGTTTGAGTGAGGAGAACCTGGCGCTGAGGTTTGAGAGGGGGTTGACCCCTAAGATCATGGATAAGCTACCTGTGGGAGTCCTTACTAATGTTAAGGAAGCTTATGAGAGGGTTGGGAGAGCTGAGAGGTTGGTGGAGATGGCTCAGGAGAGAGTGGGTGTTGAGAAAAGAAAGGCTGAGAGTGAGGGTGGTGGCCAATCTAGTCACAAGAAAGGCAACCACAGTCAAGCTAGAGGGTTTTCTCATGGGTCGTGGTTCGATCTTTGGGGCTTCCTTTGGGCGTGGCCGTGTGAGTAGTAGTGGTAGTTGGGGATGACTTCCTTTGGGCGTGGCGGTGTAGGCCACAAGAGACATGAGTGCACGAGTGCACCGGAGCTTTTCAGGGGATCGGCTCGGGGAACTATTCTCGGGGACCTGCACAGAGTTATGCGAGCAATAGACCGTCTGGGTCATGGTCTAACCGGGGAAGTCAGAGCTATCAGGGTGGAGGTAACCGCAATGGCGGTAATCCTTATCAGAAACCAGCTAAGAACAACAACAATAATCAGGGGTCGGGTGCTAAGCCGACCACATCAGCCAGTACTGTCTAGGGAGGTGGACAGAAGACCAGTGGAAAGCTGTTCATGATGGACAAGAAAGCAGCTGAGGATGATGCACATGTTATCACTGGTACTTTTCTTATTAACGGTATTCATACCTTTGTTTTGTTTGATTCGGGGGCGTCTCAGTCGTTTGTATCTTCGAGTCATGTTAAGCATTTGGGTTTGAGGGTATATGAGTCTGTACGTGAGAAAGTTTTTATACCTTCGGGTGAGTCTGTATTATGTGGGAGGTTTTATAGAGATGTGTCTATGATAGTTGGGCAAGTTGATCTACCTGTAGACTTGCTAGAGTTTCCTTTTGACGGTTTTGAGATCATAGTCGGGATGGATTGGTTGGGAAAGTATAAAGCTAAGATAGACTGTCATCAAAACAAAGTGTCTTTGAGAGGGCCTAAGGGTGTTAGTGTGTCTTATCGTGGGTTTCTAGTCAAACCCAAAGTTAAGTTGATTGCAGCTGTCACCTTGAAGTCTTATCTGAGGAAGGGATGCCCTTTGATCTTGTGCCATGTGAGAGATGACCGGATAGAGAGTCCGACAGTTGATCAGATACCAGTGGTGGGAGAGTTTGCAGATGTTTTTCCAGAGGAGATTCCGGGTTGCCACCGAAGAGGGAGATAGATTTCACAGTTGAGTTGAAACCAGGGATGGGGCCAATCTCTAAGGCACCATACCGGATGGGTCCTAAAGAGATGGAGGAGCTCAGGAAACAGTTAGATGATCTGATAGAGAAGGGATACATTAGACCTAGTGTATCGCCGTGGGGAGCACCAGTTCTTTTCATGAAGAAGAAAGATGGGAGTTTGAGGTTGTGCATAGACTACAGGGAGCTGAACCGAGTGACGGTGAAGAACAAGTATCCTTTGCCAAGGATAGATGACCTGTTTGATAAGTTGAGTGGTGCATCAGTCTTTTCCAAGATTGATTTGAGGTCGGGGTACCATCAGGTGAAGATTAGAGAGGTGGACATACCAAAGACAGCTTTCACGTCGAGGTATAGCCATTATGAGTATGTAGTGATGCCGTTTGGGTTATCTAATGCACCGGCTGTGTTTATGGATTTGATGAACAGAATCTTCAGACAGTTTTGGACAAGTTTGTGGTGGTGTTTATCGATGACATCTTTGTCTACTCTAAGACTAAGGAGCAGCATGAGGAGCATCTGAGGATTGTGTTGTAGACTTTGAGGGAGCATGAGTTGTATGCTAAGCTGTCCAAGTGTGAGTTCTGGTTAGAGAAAGTTGCTTTTCTGAGGCATGTGATCTCTAAGGAGGGAGTAGGCAGGATCCGGCAAAGATTGAGGCAGTGACAAAGTGGGAAGCACCAAAGAATGTTGCTGAGATCAGGAGTTTCTTGGGTTTAGCTGGATACTACAGACGGTTCGTGAAAGATTTCTTCAAGATAGCTAGACCCATGACAGCTTTGATGAGGAAAGAGAACAGGTTTCGTTGGGATGAGAGTTGTGAGACGGCGTTCCAAACATTAAAGGAGCGTTTGACCACAGCTCCTATCTTAGCATTACCTGAAGGGATCGAGAACTTTGAGGTTTATACGAATGCCTCAAAGAATGGGTTGGGATGTGCGTTGATGCAGAACAATAAGGTGATTGCCTATGCTTCTAGGCAATTGAAGCCGTATGAGGAGAACTACCCTACACATGATCTAGAGTTGGGTGCAGTGGTGTTTGCTCTCAAGATTTGGAGACATTACCTTTATGGGGCGACCTTTAAGGTATTTTCGGATCACAAGAGTCTCAAGTACATCTTCACTCAAAAGGAGTTGAACATGAGACAGAGGAGGTGGATGAAGCTGATTGGCGATTATGACATGGATATTATCTACCATAAAGGAAAAGCCAATGTTGTTGCAGATGCTTTGAGTAGGAAGAGTGTACACTCCCTGTGTACAGCTCTATCTTTGATGAGGTTGAGAGATGAGGTGGGGAAGTTTGGGATACATATGATGCAGAGAGGGGATGCTGTGGGAGATTTGACAGTACAGCCTGATCTTTATGATGATATTCGAGGTAAACAGGCGTTAGATCCTAAGATGGTTGAGTAGAGAGCTGGAGTAGAGAAAGGAACAGTGTCTCGATTCTCTATTCATACAGATGGTAGTTTGAGGTTCGATGGTAGGTGGTGTGTCCCTAATGATGAGGAGCTGAAAAAGACTATCATGACAGAGGCACATTGTACACCGTATTCAGTACATCCAGGTGGTGACAAACTGTACAAGGACTTGACGAACACGTTTTGGTGGCCTGGGATGAAGAAAGAAACAGCTGAGTTTGTGGCCCGTTATTTGACATGCCAGAGAGTTAAAGGGGAACAGCGACGACCACAAGGTAAGATTCAGTCTTTAGAGGTACCTGAGTGGAAGTGGGAATCCATTTCTATGAATTTTATCGTGGGTTTTCCAAAGAGTCAACAGGGTAACAACATGATATGGGTAATAGTGGATCGACTGACCAAGTCAGCTCACTTTGTGCCAATAAAAGATACATGGACTAAAGCACAATTAGCTATGGCTTATCGGAAGAATGTGCTTAAGTTACATGGAGTCCCTAAGGACATAGTATCTGACAGAGACGCGAGGTTTATATCAAGGTTTTGGAAAGAGTTGCAGGAACCTTTGGGAACAACCTTGAAGATGAGTATAGCATTTCATCCTGCGACAGACGGTCAGACTGAGAGAACAATCAAAACTCTTGAAGATATGTTACGAGCTTGTGTGATGGACTTTGGTGGTAGCTGGGAACAGAGATTGGATTTGATAGAGTTTTCTTACAACAACAGCTATCACACTAGTATTGGCATGGCACCGTTTGAGGCTTTGTATGGGAGGAGATGTAGGAGTCCGATTTGTTGGGACGACAGTGCTGAGGCAGTAGTTCTAGGACCAGAGATGGTACATGAGATGGTTGAACAGATTAAGATGATCAGGGAACGGATGAGAGCAGCTCAGGACAGGCAAAAGAGTTGTGTAGATCTACATCGCCGGGATATAGAGTTTCAGGTTGGGGATAAGGTTCTTCTAAAAGTGTCTCCTATGCGTGGGGTTATGAGATTTGGGAAGAAAGGCAAGCTGAGTCAGAAGTTCATCGGGCCTTATGAGATCTTAGAGCGGGTTGGAGAGGTTTCATATCGTCTGGCTTTACCAGCTGCGTTAGAGAGAGTGCATAATGTGTTTCATGTATCGCAGCTGCGGAAGTATGTGAGCGACCCATCACATGTGTTAGAGGCAGAGAGCTTAGATCTAGATGAGTCCTTATCATATCTTGAGGTACCTAAGCAGATTCTTGACCGGAAGGTTAGGAAGACTAGGAGTGGTGAGACAGTTTTGCTTAAGATCCTTTGGTCTAACCACGAGACTGAGGAAGCTACATGGGAGGCAGAGGAGGCCATGAGAGAGCGTTACCCTTTCCTTTTTGATCAGGTATGTATGGTTATGGGGACGTAACCTTGTTTCTTTTAGGGGGTAGGAGATGATCGCAAAGAGTTTTTAAGAGTTTTATACCTTTTTATGTTGTGTCGGTATGGTTGTTGTCGTTGAGTCGGGTTGAGTTTGGGTTAGTAACATGTTTTATGTTGAGTTTGTTTTGGTTGTTGAGTCAGGAGTGTTGTAGTGTGAGTCTTTGTTTTGTTGTGGTTTGAACTTCGGGGACGAAGTTCTTTTTAAGGAGGAAAGAATGTAATACTACGGATTTATGAGTCTCTGGGTACTCTATCGAGTAGGCCTTACTCTGTCGAGTAAGGGCGAATTGCAGTTTAAAATAGTTTCTGACCTGTTGGGTACTCGATCGAGTAACGTAGATACTCGATCGAGTAATGGGGCACTCGATCGAGTACCTCAGCTACTCGATCGAGTAGCCGGTTTACGGGGGATAATTTGTCGGGTTTTGTTAATAATGCGATTAAGTATATAATACCTTCCGTCACTTTTCTTTAAACACTTTTAAAACCTAATTACTTTCAAAGAGAGAAATCAAACTACGTTCTTCGCATCAATCGCATTGTTGGCAAATCCCGGAGCTTGGAAGGTCGGATTTTACCTTTCTTTATACCGTTGTAATCCTTGCGTCAAGGTAAGATCTATGTACCGTTTTTATAGTATTTCGTTAAAGTTGGTTAAACCCTAATATTGGGAATTTGGGGTTTTGTTGTATTTTGTGATTGGTAGTGATTATATGTTTGTATGTTAGGAGGAGGATTCGTAGAGGAAGCGTTTTGATATCAGCTGTGAGATCGTCTGATTGTGTTGTGCTTTCCAGGTAGGGTTTCCCTACTCAGTATTAGTCCCATAATCTGTTGTGGTGTTTTGTGGTTGTTGAATATTATCATACTCGTATTGTGACGATTGCTGGATTTGGTTGCTGATAGTAGTTGTGATTGATTGTATCTGTCTGTGTTCTTCGGTGTGCGTCCCTGGCTGAGTGGAGTCACTTGCGGGAGTGGCTTCACGCCCATGATTCGCCTTCTGTGGAACCCGCCACAGAAGGGATGTGCACATTAATGGATTTGGGTTTATCGCTCAATAGAGATGAGCGGGGCTTAGGTGGGAACGGCTGCGGTCCCCCACTGGCGGCGAGGAGTGACCTATTGTGATGGGCACTCTGGCAGGGCTACACACTTTAGTGTGTAGTTAGGATTATGGAGTTGGGTTTGGAGTTCGGAGAATATCTGTGATGATTGAGCTGTTTGTCTTACTGTATTGTTGGTATATATAAATTGTGTGATTAGTACTGACCCCGTTTAATGTTTTAAAAACTATGGTGATCCATTCGGGGATGGTGAGCAGGTATTGAGCAGGTATGAGTCGAGTTATTGGGATAGCTGGGATTGCCACCGTCTGATGATAGAAGTCTTCCGCTGTAGCTTAGTAGTTTAATAAACATTTCAGTTAACTCAGTAGACAGTTGGTTTTGAGAACTTGTATTCGTATTTCGTATTTTGGTTTTGGTTTTGGTTTTGGATTGTAACCTTTCGCTAAAGTATTACTATTTAAATGTTGTTTCGTTATTGTCTATTTGATTATCGTTGCCTCGGGTAACCGAGATGGTAGCATCCTTATACCTGAGTGGTCCTGGTAAGGCACTTGGAGTATGGGGGTGTTACATCCATATCAATTCTTGTTAAAGAATCAGTCCGTGGAAACTTGATCCTTGTAAACGTTCTAAGTTAGAGTGTTGAGTTCTAGGACGGAGTAGTCCTTTAACTCTTGTGGCAACCAGAGTAGGTTGTGAGTTGTTGAGTTCTAGGACGGAGTAGTCCTTTGACTCTTTGGCAACCGGAGTAGGTTGCGAGTTACCTTGTTCTAGGACGGAGTAGTTCTTGAACTTGTGTCACAACCGGAGTAGGTTGTTGGTCTTTTTATTGTACAGGTTTTTTAGTAGTCGGAGTAGATCACTAAAATTAATCAATAAAAAGTAGATTGGACGTTGGCACTTGAGTTCTTGCCGAACCAATTCAAAAATCTCGTGTTTGATTTTATGTGTTCTATTCCGCTTCTCTTTATTACGTTTGTATTTCTTTTGCTTAACTCTTGAAGTAACAGTTCCACATACTGTCACATTTGGTCTGCAGTCTGTACTTCATAAACTGAGACAAATAGCTACAGTCAGAACAATTGTTACCTTCATACTAAAGCAAACGTCCATTTTAATACTTGTTTAATCTCTCAATATTATTCGAAGTATTCTTCTATCTCTTTTCATCCTACAACTCACTTTAAGTCAATAAAGTTGAAGTTAAATTTTTAAATAGTACCTAATTCACCCCCTCCCCCTTTTAGGTACTTGAATCCATAAACTCAACAATCTCTACAATCATGTTTAAGATTTCTTACAACAAAGTTTATAGTTTACATAGCATTATGAGTAGCTAAATTTCCTACTCTAGGGGCTAGGGAAGCCATGCAAAATCAAATATATAAAATGTTAAATTAGATTGATATAATATTGTCTAATTGTTTCTATCATATGTTTGCATCGTTACGTTTAATCTATGTTTAGAGGCCTTATTCATTGATTAAGTTTGTTCATTCATTCTCAAAGTCGAGAGGCACGGAATTGAATTAGACTAAGCATGTGTAGTAGGACGACCTAGTCATGGACGAGAGTTTCTCTAGGACCCGGTCTATGGTTGACACTAATACCGTAAGGTGGGTGCCTCTAAGCCTAAAAAATTGACAATGTTATTGACATCAAGTTTAATATGATCATATATTAACCTTTGCATGTGTGACCCGACTCTCCTAGACTCCCTTTATCATATAGTTTACATTTTTATAATTGTTAGCAATCAAACCAATAACAAATAAACAAAACGAAATCGACCTTGATAAGAATCTTTCCATAGCTTTTCACAACGCAATTCCCGTCTCCTTGTGTTCGACCCCTATTGCTACATTAAATTGTGTCTAGAGTAATTATCTTTGCATAGGTACACGATAAGCCTATCAATTTTGAACAACCATCCCCTAAAATTTTTTTACAGATGGTGTCAATTATTTTTATTACATTCTTGGGAATGATGAACATGGAAGCCCAGTAGGTGTAGGTGTAAAGAGTGTTGAGCACAGAGTTGATTAAGGTTAATCTGGTAGCATAGGAAAGCTTTTTAGCTGCAACTCTCCTGATCCTGTTAACCATATTTTCAGTAATTATGTTGAATTCCTTTTTTGTCAATCTGGCAGCTTGAATAGGCAAATGCAGATATCTGAATAGCATACTGCTACCCTTACTGAAACCAGTAACCTTCTTTATATTAGTATTTAGTCCCTCTGCCATACCATTGAAGCAAGCTTATGATTTGGACTTGTTCATGATAAGGCCAGAAGTTTGAGGAAAAGAAGAGAAGGCTTTCATGAGGAGCATGATAGAAACAACATTCCCTTTGTAAAAACATTAAAAGATCATCAACAAACATAACATGTGTAAGTTTCAAGCTTTTGCACACACGATGATACTGAAAGGGCCATCTGTCAGTTCAAAACTTGATTATCCTTGTTAAATACTTTATGCACATGATAATAGTCAAGGGGGGATGAGATCCCCTTGGCTTATGCCTCTCTCCCTTAAAATAGCCAAAACTGCTTCCATTTAAAGATAGGGTGAAAGAGTTATCTTTACACACACCATGAATTTCTGAATAAACTTTGTTGGCAATTTAAGTCCATGGGAAATGTGTTCAACAAAATCTCATTCAACTGTGTCATATGCTTTTTGAAAATCAATTTTGAATAAGAATCTAGGGGACACTGCCTGCCTTGAATACAACTTCACAATGTCTTGACAAGATAAAGACATTCTTAATTATGGATCTGCCTTTTATGAATACCCCTTAATTGTCATGGACAATATCTGGAAGTACTAATGTTAGCCTATTACACAAAAGTTTAGAAATAATTTTATAGAGCATGTTGCAACAAGAAATAGGGTTAAAATGCTAAATATAAGTAGGCCTCTCACACTTAGAAATAAGAGTGATATTGGTAGCATTAATCTGAGTGAGGAGCCTCCCAGTCACAAAGAAATCTTTTATTGCATCACATATTTCCTGCCCTATAACCTCCCATGCATCCTTGAAGAAACTGCTTGTATAGCCATCAAGATCATGGGCTTTGTCATTGGGAATGGAGAGGATAATTTGTATGATTTTTTCATTATTCACAGGACTATTGAGTATATCAGTGTGTTTAGGAGTACAAAATTGCCTCTTATTAATAACCTCATCTCTCATTGCTGTTTTATTCTTTCTACTTCCTAGAAGGGATTGATAATAATCCAGGAAGGGCATCCTGAATGCTTTGGCTCTCCTTACATAGGCTTCCATGTTGATCGTCTTCTATTTGAATAACCTTATTAGTTAGACATCTCTTTTTTAATGCTCCATGGAAGTATGCTGTATTACTATCTCCTTCCTCTAACCATTATATCTTTGCCTTCTGTCTGAGGAAGCTATCTCTAGCATTAGTTAAAATCTTCAAGCATGCATTGACATCAAATTCCTTAGCGGTAAGATCAGGATTAGCAATGTCTTGCAATAGTTGCTGCTGAATACTTTCCAATTCCTGAGCTGAAAGACTAGTTTTGGTTTCAATATTTGAGTAGCATTCAGTATTCAAGGCTTTTAATACAGGTTCCAGGCTCTTTAGTTTTTTAATCACACAAAACATCTCTGTCCCCATAATAAGGCTTACCCCATTTTGCACCAAGTCTTGCAATAAAAGAGGGTGCTCCTCCCCAACATTGAAATATTTGACGTTGGCCTTTTTAGAGCCCCCAATATTGACATTGCTAACAATACATGAATTATGATAAAAAAGCCCTTCAGGATAAAAATGTTCCATCATATCAGGGTGTAACACCCCCTTCTTACCCGGCTAAGATAATTAGGGAATGTTACCGTCTCGGTTTCCCGAGATAGTTAAATCGGATTACATAATTGTAAACAACTGAATAAATATGAATAACTGAATAAATGTGAACTATACTAATTACAAGTCGATTACCATTTATGTCTTCTATGCTACGCTAGCCGACTCCGAGTCCAACGCGCGACCTAAATCCCGATCACGTCAGCAAGCAAAACGTGTACTTAACCCGCTCCCCATATGATTGGAAATACCATGTGGATCGACACAGGCCACCCCGGAAATAGGTGACAATTATACAAACACACAAACGGCAGGTTTAATAAATAAAGTGTGACACGATATAAGTTTGTGAATGTGCAATATAACTATGACATGAATGGAATGCTATCACACAACCACCACGCCGGTACCAGGACACGCCCAGACGTACCCACAACCACCGGTGCCAGGGACACACCCTCGAAACCACAACTCACAAATAGGTACCAGGACACGCCCAGACGTACCGGGTTCGGAAGCTAATCGGGTCCCCTGCCAGACATCGTGTCTCAACTACACGAGTCCCTCCAAACTCAAGTCATTAATGTGCACATCCCTCTTGGAGTGAGAAGCTCCAAGAGGCGACCTGAGCGTAAGACGGTCTCCCAACCGCCTTACGTCTCCATAACAACAAGTAATCCACCAAGTCCTCCGACATACAAGACGATACAATAAATGCAAGATACCATATAACATGCCAATTGCCGACTCATTCAATACAAATGAACGACCAATGACTCATTTAACAATTAGACATAATATTGAAACTGAGTAGGATAAACCTACCTTTTAGCAATCCCGCTAAACAATAAAGCAACCGGATAATAATATGCTCCTCCACAAAGTCGGCACCTAATTACGATAATTAAATATAATTACTAACAAAACTAATTCAATTAAATACGAATTCAATTAATTAAATAAAAACCCATCTTAAAGCTATTCAAAAATCCGACTCATACTCACACCTGAACTCACTCGTAGTCCCGACAACCACCATGCCCCGCTGCGACCGTGGACCACCATCACCGACCATGTGGTCCACGGCAAGCCCTAACACCGTGGCAACAACAACAAGACACGACAACCACGACACCGACACAACACACAAACCCGCACCACCTACACAAACCACCAAGACCGCCACCACCATGGCACCCCCTTACCACGGTGGGTCCAACCAGGGTCAACATGCCGGCAGCCGCCACGAACAATAGCAGCAACATCAACGACAACAACAATAATCGCCAACACGACACAACACACACAAAACAGCTTGCACAACCACCTTTGGCACCCATTTTCCACCATCTATGGCCACCATAACCACCACGCAAGACCACCACCATGATACCCACTCCACCGACAATGATAACCACCCAAAGTCTCCCCAAAACTCTCACGAGAACCTAGGTAAAAATCCGTCTTTAGACGGTCGCACAACAACAACAAAACCAATATAAAGGCTCGGTCAAACCCGATTTTTGGTGGTCAACAAGGGGTCAAAGACGGTCAGAGGTGAGTCGGGGTCAAGGCGGGTAAATGGTATAAATTAAATAATATATAAACAAATTTAAGATGGTTTTACCTTACGATCTCGAGGCGGAGGGACAAAATCACAATATCAGCTGGTTCGTTACTAGAAGGTAGGTGCTTAGGTTGGATTTAATTGAGATTATTGATAGGATAAAGTGATTATTGCATACCACCAATAGGATGGATTATTCTTATGAAATAACCCTAATACTATACGATAATAATAATAATAATAATAATAATAATAATAATAATAATAATAATAATAATAATAATAATAATAATAATAATAATAATAATAATAATAATAATAATAATAATAATAATAATAATAATAATAATAATAATAATAATAATAATAATAATAATAATAAAAATAATAATAATAATAATAATAATAATAATAATAATAATTAACTTGAGACGGTAGTAATTCTGACGGTTGCTAGAAACTTCCACCCACCTTATATAATCCACCTTATCCACCCAACACCTTATCCATCCAAAATCTCACAAAATCCACCAAATATTAGAGAGAAAAGAGAGAAAGAGAGATTAGAAGAAAAGTGGAGATTTTGCCCTCCGTCTCGGGATCGTAAGGTAAAACCGTCTCACACTAGTTTTATTTTTATTTTAATTTACCTGCCTCAACCTTGACCCGTCTCCGACCGCTCTTGACCATTTGTTGACCACCGTTGACCACCCATACTCGGTTTGACTGAGTGCTTTATATGGGTTTTAGTTGTTGTTGTGCGACCGTATTAAGACGAATTTTTACCCCACTTTTTGTGACTATCTTGGGCTGACCTTGGTTGGGTTTTATCGAGGGTTGAGTGTGGGTTATGGGGTTGGTAATGGGTGGTGGAATGGGTGGGGTTTGGGTGGTGTACAACGGGTCCAAAAGGAGGCATACAGGTTGGGTTATTTTGTTGTGTTTGTTGTTGTTGTTGCTGTTGTTGTTAATGTTGGCTCATATGGTGGCTGCCGGTGGTTGTGGGCTGGTGGTAGAGTCCATCGTGGTCAGGGGAAGGCTACAACGGTTGTGGTGGCCATTTGTGGGTGGTGCTTGGTGTGTGTTTATGCCTCGGTCGTGTGTTGGTGTTGTGTTTGTGTTGCCGTGAGTAAGGGTAGGCTATGGTGGTCGTGGGCTAGTCGTAGACCACCATGGCCGGTTATGGTGGTCCACGGTGGCAGCGGGGCATGGTGGTTTTTGGGCTATGAGGGAGGATGGGTACAAGTCGGATTTTAAATAGTTTTAAGATGGTTTTAATTAATCGAATTCGTATTTAATTTATTTAGTTAGTAATTAAACGTTTTTAATTACTTTTATTAGGTGACGGTTTTATGAAGCAGTATTATTATTGGATTTGGATTTGCTTATGAAGCTTGCGAAAAGGTAGGTTAATCTTACTCAGTTTCAATATGTTTATATGGTCATGTGAGTCGGCATTGATTAGTCATTTGAATTATAACATGTATCATAATGAGTCGGTAAATGGGCATATTGTATGGCGTTTGGCATCTATAGTGTGTCATGTGTATTGGTGGACTTGACGGTTGTGTTTATTTATTTATTGTTGAGGAGAGGAAGGCGGTTGGGAGACTTTCTTCCGCTTGAGTCGCCTCTTAGAGATTCCCACTCCAAGACGGATGTGCACATTAATGGCTTGAGTTACGGAGGGACTCGTGTGGTTGAGGCATGACGTCTGGCAGGGGATCCGGTTGGTTTCCGGACACGGTACGTCTGGGCGTGTCCCGGTACCTATTTGTGGTTGTTGATATGTCAGGGCGTGTCCCGGTACCAGTGTGGTTGTCGGTATGTCTTAGCGTGTCCCGGTACCGTAGTGTTGGTTATTGTTGATAACATGTCATTCATATTATAGTTTTGTTGCATACTCACACACTTTGAGTTGTGTCACACTTTATTTATTGTAACTGACGCAGGTTGGGTACAGGTTTTGCTTGTTGACGTGATCGGGATTTGGGCCGCGCCTTGAACTCAGAGTCGAGTAGTGTAGCATGGATGACACAGTCATAGACGAGTTGTATTTCATTTATTCATTAGTCTATGTTTGTAATAACTAAACTTGTTATTTATTTAATGATGTTTTTTAATTGTAATTCCGATTTTACTGCCTCGGGAAACTAAGACGGTAACATTTCCTAATTACCTTGGCTAGGTAAGAAAGGGATCTAACAAAGTGGTATCAGAGCGACGATTTTGGAACCTAAACCAATGAACCAAAATGACCCTAGGAGTGTCTAATAAAATGAACCCGACATGAGTACAATAGGAGGCCGGTTTTGGGTGAGAAGGATCCTTCATTTCAAAACTAGATCCTATTGTTTCGGTTGGTCACTACGTGGGTGGTTATGAGTCGGAAAATGTAAATTAAAATGTTGCATGATATAGAGGTTGTGTGGTTAATGATAACATATGAAATGCATTTATTTGTAGGAGTGTTGCGTGTTTGGATATGATGAGTTTTAGAGCCGTAAATTGCATAGTTGATAGGATTCTTGCATGATATAATTAATCATTTGGTACATGTTAATATGTGAAAAATTGGATGAAAAAGAGTAATGTGTATGACATGTTTTGAGAATGATTGTTACGTGTTAGTGTGTGAGGGGCACAAGCCCCGCCCGTTTGCATGTTAATACCGCATATATGTTTGAATTTCGCTAATGCTGTAGTTAGAGTGTGATTAGTAATAGTCGTTAGTAAAGTTGTCGCTAGTATAAGAAGTAATTCTTAGTCGGAAATTGCAAACCATAGAGAGGCACCCAACCGAGTGTGAGCTAGCACTCGACCGAGTACCAGTCACTCGACCGAGTGAACCTTACCACTCGACCTAGTGGACCAATTTCCAAAAACTTGAAAAAATTTCTGGAAGTGAGTCACTCGACCGAGTGGAGAGGGTACACGACCGAGTGGACTCAGCACTCGACCGAGTGCCATTTCTAGGTTGTGAAATTCGCAAAATTTGCATTATTACCTTATTTCTTGCATTTGTTCATCATTTCTCATAACAAAAATACCAAAATCTCTTTAATTTTTTTTCTAAAACTCCATTGTTAATGATTGTTGCTTGGACTTAAACTTTATACTCCATTTTATTCACTTAATTCTTGCTAATTAAACAATCTGAGTGGCTTTCTCATTGCTCTTAATTTGTTCCAATTTGGTTCCGTTTAAATCCACGTGATTCCTCCAAATTTTGTCAATTAATTGCATGCTTTGTTTGATTCATGATATTAATTACCTTTTTATACCATTTATGATCTTAAGTGTAAAATCTTATACTGAATTTTGTTTGAAATTTTATGAATCCGAAAATATGTGTTCTCGAGTCAATAATTTAATTTGTGATTGTTGCTTGGTTAATTGTTTAGCAAGGACTAAAGTTGATTGTTATTGCTAATTCTTGTCATATGTTTGAAATGTTGTCTTGAAAATTTTGTTCCGAAAATTTTGAAACCGTAATGTTCATGCGTAAGTTTTGATTTTTGTGTTTAAAGACCTAGTTTAGTTGACTAATGAAGCTTAAGAATCTACTCACGCTTAAGTTTTGATTTTTCCTTTGTTGGTAACGACATGTATCATCTTGAATCAAAATTTGATTCTAAATGTTGCCCAAAGCCTTTTTAAATTTCATCTCAAAATGAATTATATTGATTTTGGCACTCAAACATGATCCAATTGTTTCTTAGTACTTAGTCTTTGTTGATGTAGTATTTTGTTGATCCAAATGTTGTTTAACCGATGTTAGGTATGGTGTTAAAATTTGAAAATAACGCATTGCCTTAACTTGAGAATCTTACCTTAACATTTTGCCATTTTTTTATATTTATACCATAGTGTATATGCTTAAATTTTTAAACTTTCGTATTTAAAACATGGTTTCCTTGTTTCGCAGTGTTGCAATCTTTGTTAATAATGTGTTATTTTGTTTATATATGGATCAATGCTTTGTTTACCTTTTGGGTCGTATAGTTTCGATGAGTAACGATGTGTAGATATATAATTTGTTGAGTGGTAGTTTTGATGAGGTTAGTTGAGCAAATGCTAATAATGTGTGATGACTGAGTGTTACACCATGAGGGTTGTGAATGGGAAACACATGTTTTATTGGAATTGAGGTAAATTTGATTAATTGATGTGGAATCGAGTTGAGTAGAGAGGTACATGTATAATATCGTGAGTAGTAAGTCATGGGGCGAATGAGGATACTATTGGTTGAAACCTTGAATAATGTGCTAGAGATTAAATTGTGCTTGGTTAAATAGTGGTGTAAATATTGTGAGTAAGGGAATAGTGAATGGAAATGAGTTATTTATGAGTATATGTTAGCAATGTAGAGTATAAAACTGAGAGATATGAGAACGTGACGTTGTTGTTGGCTTTTGAGGAAGGAACCTTACATGCTAAGGAATGATATTATATGATTAAAGAAGTATTAGTTCGATGATCCAAAGTTATTGGTGTGTTTAGTGGATTAAAAAGAAAACTTGGGGTGTGACTTGTGTATAATTCATGTTTGGGACTTGGGAGTACAAGAAAGTGACTTTATCTTGCGTAAGGTGTCTTGAATTGAGTAAGACGGTTGTGTGAGGTAATTGTGAATAATGAGTGACATGTGATCTATGTCGACCATTTGTTGAGTGATTGAACTTATGGATAATGAGTGAGGTTTGAGTTTCATATTGAGGGATATTGTTGTTGAACATGACTTGGAAATTTTGGTTGATAAATAAATGAGATTTGAACTGTGGAATAATGATAAAGCAATTAAGGTATCTAGGGGTAGAATGAGGTGATTAATGAGATTGGACGGTGAGAGATGTCTAGTAAAAGTCGTAGTAAGAAATGAATGGTGAAATTACTAGAAAATTATTGTACATGTGTGATATGGTAATTGATGGTTATATTATTATACCGACGTTGGTTTTTTGGGGAGTATTATTTTGTGAAATAAAAGACGAGGGTGTCCATTGAGAGTCGGTTATTCGGGGGCCAATCATATAACTGTTTAATTTGAGTAGGTGTGTATAAGTGTGAAAAGGGTTATGTGGGACTTTGACCCTATGAGTGTTAGTATAGATATTAATGTAAAGTTGCCTCCCAATGGTCAGGGAAAGCGTCTGTGGTATACATCGTGATCTTGTTGTAGTGTCAATTTAGGTGATGATTTTGTTAATATTCCTTGAGAATAACAAGTGCTTAGGCCGTGTCCATGAAATAGTATGTCGTGTCGATAATATGTCTCAGATATTTTATCTTAATTGTGTAATACTGATAGCGATAAAGCCGTGAATTTGTTTTAATTAATTTGGTTATTTGATGGTGTATTATTCACTATCGAAGTCTATTAGCATTTGTGTAATGAGATAGGGAAGTTTAGAACCGAGTTGAGAATGAAAACATTATGCCCAGGTGACACTCGACCGAGTGCACCATGCACTCGACCGATTAGTCGCCTACAAGCCGAGTAGCCTTCTTCACTCGACCGAGTGGTCTGCTTTGACCCTTGTTTTGTTGATATTCGACCAAATATTGAGCGAGTACCCTTATTTAACGGTTTATATTAGTCGACTTATGTTTGTATGAGCATGTTGACCTTACATGCTTACATGGGTGATATTTTGTGAGTTGTTTACATTTGACTATAATGTGTAAAATTTTGCACGCAATGGAAATCGTTGATTCGACACGAGTTGATTGATGATAGAAATGATATGATAATCTTGTTTGATGTGTGTTAATCAACACGAGTCTATTTCGTTGTGTAAAATTAAGATGAATGATGCAAATTATGCATTGTATAGTGGTCATTTGCATGATTGTGATTGTGGTCTTTAGTTTGAGCGGAAGTGTTGATGATAGATGGGAACGGATATGGGAACACATTTGTGATCATGTGATGGATTTGACGCGGTACATGCGTGGCATAGTGTGTGGAAATGGAAACGTTGATCACGCTTGAGTCACATAATTAATAATTTTGCATTAATTGCTTGTTTCTTGGAGTCCGCATATCCGTGATTGTTGTGCATGCATGTTAATGTATGAGACTTGATGTGATATAGATACATAATAACAATCGAGTTATACATTGTGGTTTACATATGCGGGATTAGATCAATAGAATTATATGCGAATAATTTTGCATTAATTACTTGTTTCCTGGAGTCCAGCGACTAATATACGGCGACCATTTTCAGTCGTCAAACTGACATTAGCGACTATTTTCAGTCGCCTTTTTTAGTCGCCCGAATCCTATTTTCTTGTAGTGGTATACATAGCAAACATGAATGGGAGTTAGTTATGGGATTATAGATTAGAACCGTGGGCTTGACCTGACACTTGACCTTTGGGAAGCTTGAAGATGGGGGATTAGATCAATGGAATTATAACTATACAAAATTTGATTACGGAATTGCAACGAGTAAGAGAGAGGGTTGAACCTAGAACATAGTCATTTCGTGGGATTCGGTAATGAACGTATGAGAGCACATTGTGAAGATTGATAGTTGAACTTCGGGACGAAGTTCCCTTTTAGGGGGAGTGAATGTAACAATTGGGAATCTAAAGAAGGAAAGCAAACGTTGTATGTATATGAGTAGCGTATCAGTAAACATATGAGTATAAGAAAGAGTACACGATAAAGGAAAGGGTGTGAGCCTGGTGTGAGTGGTGAGAATCATATTGGCATAATGAGAGTGATGATGATAGTAAGAACCTTGAGAGATTACTTGAGAACCAGTGATGAGACTTGAGGAAAATAGAGAGTGAGGCGAACTTCTGGGAAGAAGTTCATTTTGTAGATACCTCATTTCTACACCTCCCACTAACCATCCAGTGATGATTGGGCTGCATGTTTGATACGCAGAATGATTTATGACAGTCTATTAGTTCATCGACAAGTGATAGCTCGAACACTCGAGTCAACCCCTGGGTCGTCATCTACGCACCGATACGATCGTTTTGACCGTAATAAGAGTTCATTTGGAGTCCGGGTAAAAAACCGCTTCATTTTCTAAAAACCGTTTAAATGACGAGTCAGAATAATCCGGAATGTTCTAGAATTCTCTGGATGTTTATTCCTAACTAAAATTAATATTTTAAGCAAATATTTTTCTTATTATTGTATTTTATGGAATAAGGAAGTGTAGATCTACCGAAATTCCATAATAAAACGCGGAAATCTTTCTTGCTGAGGAGGAAACCTCTGGGGAAATGATGCAGCAAGTGTTGCGCCTCTTCCAAGGATTGCAGTGGTTGCTGCGCCTTATCTCCAGTCCTTTTTTCGCACTCTTCAGAATATTTCCGTGTTTTGTTTCCATATCCGTGTCCTTCCTAAACTATTCCATATGTTTAGCATAAATAGAGGACTTCGGCCTCCATATTTAGCACGCGAGTGTTCCGCCCCTTCTCTCTCTATCTTTGCATTCTAGACTACGCTATTGCTTTTCGACGCCTACGTGCTTGATCAATCGACGACGTAAGCTCAGATTATTCTGAGTCCTAGTCACGTTGCATAGACCGACCAATTTGACCAACTCCACTTTTAATCAACCTAATCAATCTTTTAAATCCTCTAACGAGGGCACTTTCCACGTATATTCGAGTCGAGCAATCACTAAAACGATAACTTTAGTCAATCGCGTTTTGTCAAACATGTAAGTATGAGGGTGTAAATCCCATTTTTTATTGTACTTTTATTTTGTATCAATTAATGTAGATCTATATCAAGAGCACGTTCAAAAACCGATTTAAAATTCATCTTTTAAAACCGTATTTATAAAACAGCAAAAGTCAGACGTCGAGAAGAAACGCAGCAGCAGCTGTGCCTGTTCGAAGGATCGCAGCCTTGCTGCGCCTCTTCCAGAGGTTGCTTGCAGCTCCTGTTCTTCTTCTTCTTCTTCTTCTTCCTCAACTTCCTGCAATTTTCCTTTTCTCTTATTCTTTCGTTCTCTTTGTTGTTGTTTCAGTATATAAATTGTATTTTAACTAATATTTTTTTAATTGCAATGCTTAATTCGTCCTCAACTCCGAGTAATTCTACTTGCGGGTTATCGCCGTTTTAATTCAAATCGATTCTTCGGGGTTTCGACTTGTTCATGTCGAGGTTCTGGAATCCTAATTTGATACATAAGTTTTCTTCCGGATTTTAATTTGTCTAGTTTCATCTCAATCTACTCTCAAGTTTCGCTTTTTTTTTATTCCCGACACGAGTTAATCATAATCATGTAAACCGCTGTAATTTCTCGATCTAATTCGACTTATGACTTGCTCAGATGCATATAATTGATTAAAACACTTCAACTCGAGTCTAATATCGATAATTCATCCTAAATCTACCAATAAACAATAACGGTGTTGCGGTTCTGACTTCACAGCCAGAACCCAGCTCTAGAACAGAAGCATGAAGTGTTGCGCTTCTTCCAGAGGACGCAGCAGATGCTGCGCCTGTTCAGGATTGGTGTCTGCCTCTGAACTCTTTCTCGCTTTGACGTAGCTTCTAATTATGGTTTAAATCAACTATTACTCGTATTATCACTTCTAATCTGATGTATTTTCGTATTTTAATTTTAACTTTATTTTCTTTTATTTTCTTCTTCAAAATCCGGTCTTTGAGCGTGCTTTTGAAGTAGATCAAATAAACTTTGTAATTATTTTAATTATTCTAATTCATTTACCGTTATTATTATGTATGATTTATTTACTTGGAATTCACATGTAATTAATCTAACATCCAACTTCGACTCAAATTGTTTGCTAAAACACGTGTTAACCGACATAGTCTAATTTCACATGCTAGGATTAATTTATGTTTGTTGCATTGCATACATTACATCGACGACATATCAAATATGAACAATTTCCCTAATCATTAGTAGAGGCCACTATCGTGGTAGGCGGGATTAGGTGTTCGAATTAAAGAGCTTCCTAATACGTACCCTAATTCCTTACTCCAGCAATCTCTGGACATCCGTGTCCATTGGCATCTCGAGAGTCATTTTAGACATAGACTGCTAAGGGTAACAAGTTCTTAGTGTTCATGTCATTACTTAATGTCTTGACATGGCATGAGGTATTCGAACGATTTCCAATTTTTCCACAATAAATTGGTGGTGACTCCACAAATTCGGGTTTATTTAACCTTTTACCAGTTTTAATGCCTCACAAATCGGTAAAGGACCATGACGTAATTTGGCAAACCAAGGTTCCGTGGGAGAAGTGTCGCCGCCTCGAAAACAACGCGCAGGTGCGCGCGGCGCGGGTGGCCCATGTCCACAGTATGGCGACTCCGCTAGGGATGATACACTTACGTGTTACCCAGGGTGAAACTTGAACAAGGTTAGGGAATAGTTTATACGAGACAGTTGTCGATTTTCATTACTCGACCTTCTTAGGTCGTTTCATTTGGTCTTCCTAGGCCCTAAACCAACCCATTCGACCAATCGTCCCATCTGGACGGTTCAAATTCTTATCTGAGCCTAAAGATGGATAGCGATTGACGTCAACCATACTGCGGTACATACTCATCTTTGTATCGAGAGCTTTCACTACTCGTGGAAATGGACTAGGAACCAGCCTTACTCATGTTTGGCACAGACCTCTCCACAGACCAGGGTTTGATTACTTGGTATGGCAACCCACCTTTTAAAGCCAAATCCTTTTAAATGCATTCAGCATACTGTTATAAAGCATGTTTATATGTGTACATTGTATGTGTCTAAATTCCTCATTTATAAACTAAATAATGTCAAAATTTTTGTGTAAAAAAGATTCATTTCCAAACCTTTCAAATGTCCCATTGGTAAACCAGATAATGCCAAATTTTCGATTTTTAAATTTCAATTTTCCGGAAAAACCTTTTCAAAAACCCATTTTGTAAATTAAATAATGTCCAATTTTCTGTAAATGTAAAATCCATTTCCTTTCAAAAATCACTTTCTGTAAAATTCCATTTTCAAAATTCAAGTCAATTATCAAAGTTCAAGTCAATTATTAAAATACTTAATGGGGCTCACCTTTCAAATCCATTTTCTATCAAAGCCGTGTTTTCAAAATCCTTCCTAATGACACATTCTGAGGCTCAACACACGAGTCTCAATGGGCCTCACATTTGAGTCTAACGTCTTAAAATGCAGTCGTCTTCTTAAAGCACACCTCGGGTATCTACACTTATACTCGAGTCTAGAATTAACACGTGTCATCAATCCCGTCAATCAAGTCAACCATATAAATGTCACTCCGTCAAAGTCAATACTCGAGTCTAAGGTCAAAGTCAAACACCGTCTGTCCAAACATGAGAAGTCACTCACGACATTTTGCGATTTCACAAGTCAAGAGTCTAGTTATCCCGTCTCGTCCTCATATACTTTCCTTCATATATCCTTTTGTTTGTCGCTTTAGTATGCGTGATCCCATGTCAAATCAAGTTGTAACGCGCGTCATTTTCTTCTCGGTAGGAATTCTGCGATTTCCAATGAAAATGTTCAAGAACGTTTATCTGTCGTCGTCGAAGAACTAAGTACTGCAATCATTAAGCTTCAGGCCACCATTGAAGTCTTGAGCGCTCGTGTCATCAATATGGAAAACAAGATGGACATGATGAAACCTTTACCATCTTCTCGTACCCCAAGGCCAGGTCATAGCTTCAACACAACTCACCTATCTAAGAAGGCCAATGAAGATAAGGGAGTCAACCTCTTGGAAACTCCACCCAGAAGGCCGGGACGAGCTCATAGGGAATTCATTGACCTCGGAACCACATATCAAGCAGTTCTACAAAGACTGGTTTCCCAGGGAAAACTTCATCCAATTGGTCCAACCCCAGACCCTGAAAAGATATTGCCTAGGTGGAAGGGAAATTCATATTGTCAGTACCATCAAGGTAGGGGACACGATACGGAGGAATGCTTTTGTTTAAAGCATATTATTCAGGATATGATCGAGGATGGCAAGCTTCCTGTACCACCTTCCATCAAGCAATCCAAGAAGATCGATCCTCTTGGATCTAATATTATTAAACATGACGAGGAATCATCCCTGGACTGTTCTCATCTCCTCGCTCCCCATGATGGTGAAGAGATCAATGTCCTCGAAGATGACGATATCCAAAGTGGAATGCAATGCTCATGCTTTCCATTACCTTCAACAATAAATTTTCCAAAATAGATGGAGCCATTGATAATCTAAACTCTCGGCTTTCCAACATAGAGCACCAGTTTGCTGAAATGGGTAAGAAGCTTGATGCCCAACCTCTCAAGATGAAAAGTGTCCAGACAAACCCTCAACCTGACAGTCCTAAGGAGAAAGTAAAAAGTGAGCAATCTATTCCTAGTTCTTCTCATCCAGGAATCAAAATCAACAAAGGCAACCTCATGGAGCCTTCGTCAAAGAAACCTAACAACTCTCAAAGGTCATTCACAAAGGCTTCCGATAAGAAGGATACACCTCCTAGGAAATTTACCGACATTGGTATTACATACACCGATGCCCTTCAGAAACTCATGGAGCGACAATTGTTGAAGCCTATCGGTCCTACACCAGATCCAGAAAAGAAATCTAGGTTTTGGGATGGTAATGCCCATTGCCAGTATCACAGGGGCAAAGGACACAATATTGAGATGTGCTCCAAGCTCAAACATGCGATCCAGGATATGATTAAAAGTGGGAAATTTTCCCTCTCAACCTTTAACCCACAAGGCAGCTTAGACAATCCTCATGGATATACCACTTATCAGGAAACTCTTCTTGACTGTTATCCTTCCAGTGTTCCCAATGACGAGGACGAGGTGCTCAAATGGATGAATGCTCAAAGTCAGATGCCGAAGCCAGTTGCCAGAAGAATAAATGTTCAAGCTTGGGCCGATGATTAGGAGTCTAGATACTAGATCGAATCAAATTCCGAGTCCGCGTCCGAGTCCTAGGCTTTCTATCCCATAATTTTTCTAGTGTCTTTCTTGGTGTCCATTTCCATTCCTACTGACAACATGGGGGTTGTCCCACGAGTCACAAGTCTTCTCGAGTCTATACATTTATTATTCGTTGCAATAAAAGTACACTTTTGAATCCACATATTCTATCCTATCTCTTCCTTTATCCTTTTCCTGTGACAACAAGAATTGATTTGAGACATTTTAAAACAAACAACGTATGGCAAGTCGATATGAGTACACTTAAACGATGTTCCATTCTAAGTTGTAGAGGACCCGAAACTTCGTGTCCATTTTCTTACCTATTCCATGTCTGGCAAAAGAAACCTCACTATACTCCAATTTAGGACGAGCCTATCTCAAGAGATTCTAGGATGAATCCAGACCATCTCCCGTATTAATGATCCATGACGGAAGGCAAGCCCATTCCAAACAATAAACAACCCGTGTTACTAAAGACCAACTCGTTTCACACTAAAGGTGCTAGTCTGACCCAAATCCATGGTAGCAAGCAAATCCAAAATAATACAAGCCATAATCAAAGACAAAGGCTCAAGGCCGAAGTTATGCAAGCAAATCCAAGACAATACGACCCATGATCAAAGATAATGGCTCAAACAAGAGAAACAGGTGTCAATATCCAAGGCCGCAGTTCTGCCCGTAATCCAAGACAAAAGAGTGAAAAGAAGAAGGCTCAATCAAGCAAGTCAATGTCAATATCTAAAGTCAAAGTTATCTTCAAAAAACCTGAATCAAGAATCTGAGCAAAAGCCGAGATATATTCTAGACCAAGAATCTGAGTCTGAATCAAGAACAAGCCCGAAATCAAATGCTGAACGGAATACTGCTGATGTCTATATAGAATCAAGACATCGATGAAGACGGTCAGCTAGCACCCTCACTTAGCCTTTCACACATCACACACCCTAAGTCCTTCTCGAGACAGTTAGGAATTTTGAGAATCCTCTCAAGCTCGTCAAGTATACCCATCCTTTAGGGCCAAGACATGGAAACTTGACCCCCCATCAATTAACCTACCTTTATGTGCTCAGGATACATCAAGCAAGGAGACTCCATTTCCAAGCCATGTTACAAGCCATAATCCCGTCGAGCCTCAGATCCAAAAAATCAAAGCTCCAGAGGTTTGCTCATCAAAGTTTCCGAGCTCCACATCCCAAACATCCAATCCAGTTTCACCTTGACCCAGACAAGGAGTCTTCAGATACTTTGCTACCTAGGACGGGACGAACCCATATCCATCCTTAAGGTCCACTTTCAAGTGCGCTCACACGACAGGGAAATATTTACAAAATTAGAGGGAGTTATCTCAAATCCATTCTTCGAGTCACCAAAGGAATATACTCTCCTGACCCATGCACTTTAAGGCCCTAACAACATAGCTTAGGCACACACCTAAACTACGAGCATGGTTTGATTTCCCCTCTTCAGGTGGATACGTAGGCAGTCCTTTCTTACACAAGAAGGATACAACCACAACACCCAAATAAAATTAACAAAACCTCATAACTACGATCTAGTTTGATTTCACTTCACGTGAATACGTAGACAGTCCTCAAAGACACAACCATCCCTGCTTTTAACTTTCAACCTCAATTACCATCCCACTTTCAACTTTCAACCTCAATTATCAACCACCTCGTCCCTCAACTTTCAACCTCAATTATCAACCACCTCAACCATCAACTTTTAACCTCAAGTTCAACCTTCCAACCATAATTTCCATTTATACCTCTTTACTGGGGGCTCCTTTTTGTCACCCAGTCTCCTTTTTACCAAATTCCAGAGTCACCTTCTCATCCTGGGGCTTCTCTTCCGAGATTCCACCCTTTCATTTATTCCTCTCTTATTTTAAGTCAAACTAGTGCTCGGT
The DNA here is from genome assembly GCF_048544455.1 of Silene latifolia. Taxonomy (NCBI): domain Eukaryota; kingdom Viridiplantae; phylum Streptophyta; class Magnoliopsida; order Caryophyllales; family Caryophyllaceae; genus Silene; species Silene latifolia. Next base: position 320,387 of record NW_027413480.1, on the reverse strand, counting down.
CCGGACAATGGCAAGGTCTTAGATTAAATCTCCAAGTTATCATGCCTCAAGAGGAGTCTCTTTTACGGCAGACGATGGCAAAGGACATCCAAGTAGACAGGTGATCCATGGCTCATGCCTTGTCTTTATATGCCGTCATCATTTTTTAATATTCTTCTATCTTTGGAACTGATACACATTGTCGCCCACACTTGGCTAGGGGTTGCGCGTAGTTAAGCAAAGTCTGTGAAATTCATCCCTATGTCGCGTCAAATCTAAGTTAGCGGCACGTCAGTCTGTGCCTATATTACATCAAGTCATGTGACTAGAGCCCATTGAATATGCATAACGCATTACAAGCAACAAATTCCATATTTATTTCAAGTTTTAAACAATTTTATAAAGAAAGAACATTCCAAACTTGAATGTTTCCTTCCTTATTTTAGGTCCATGTGCTAATTGCGTTTCCTCATGTATTGTGTGCTATTTGCCTATCAGATTGCGTTCTTGTGTGGCTACTAACCATGTAGGTGAGTATAACAAGCATAGTTCGCTCCAACTTGGGCTTCGCCCAAGTCTTCATTTTCCCCAGCGTCAATCAAGACATTCCCCAACAGTATTCGCAGTATTGCTCAAGGTTTATTCCATGACAATCAAGAAAATTACAAGATTTCATGATCACTAAATGCAGTTCATGGGCTTCTCCTCTTTATCGGAATTTCACTTGTGATGCCCCGAGCGGATTTTATAATCAGCGGTGCCAAGGGCGCGCCGTTGTCAAGTCAACATATGATTCTTCCCCAGCGGAGTCATCAATATGTTCCCCAGCGAGAGTTCATTGTCGCTTGCAGCCCACGCATTTCTCAGAAACAGAGTTCGCTTGAGACCGACGCGAGCAGATTCCCCTGTGGTTTCTTCCAACGTCCTGCTGACCCTCATATGGTTTCCTACGGAGTTCAAGAGAAACAACTCCCGAAGAGTTCTTAATCCTTCAGATCTTTCAGAAACTTACCTTAATCCTTCAGATTTTTCAGAAACTTGCCTTAATCCTTCAGATCTTTCAGAAACTCGCCTTAGTCCTTCAGATCTCTCAGAAACTTGCTTCAAGAGAGTCCTTCATATGTTCCTCCTTCAGACAACTTTCAGGATAACCTTCATATGTTCTTCCTTCAGACAACCCTCAGATAATCCTTTCAGTAACATTCAGATAAATCCCTTTTTATTAAATTCGAGAAGTTCTTTTCAGTTAAGTCCTCATGTTCAATCCTTCAGATAGTTGTCCTTCAACCTTTCCTTGGAGGTAGCCTTCAGAGTTAGCCTTAAGAAGTGTTAAGAAGTTTCTTCAGAATCCCTGTAACCCCTAATGCCTTCAGACACCAAGTTATCTTCAGACCAAAGAGTTTTGCCGAAGCGCCTTCAGTCTCGTTTCACCCAGGGGTGTCTCAGGTATGGTTTCTTCTTATGGCTGGCGAGCTTCCTTACGTAGTCTAATGGACTTTACACAACCCACCCCGATAGTCGACAGACTCTAAAAAGTTTCGACTTGTTCATGTAGAGGTTTTGGAATCCTAATTTGATACATAAGTTTTCTTCCGGATTTTTATTTGTCTAGTTTCATCTCAATCTACTCTCAAGTTTCGCTTTTTTTTTTGGTATTTCCGACATGAGTTAATCATAATCATGTAAACCGCTGTAATTTCTCGTTGTAATTCGTCTTATGACTTACCCAGATGCATATAATTGGTTAAAACACTTTAACTCGAGTCTAATATCGATAATTCATCCTAAATCTACCAATAAACAATAACGGTGTTGCGGTTCTGACTTCACAGCCAGAACCCAGCTCTAGAACAGACGCATGAAGTACTGCGCCTCTTCCAGAGGACGCAGCAGATGCTGCGCCTGTTCTGGATTGGTGTCTGCCTGTGAACTCTTTCGCGCTTTGACGTAGCTTCTAATTATGGTTTAAATCAACTATTACTCGTATTATCACTTCTAATCTGATGAATTTTCGTATTTTAATTCTAAGTTTATTTTCTTTTATTTTCTTCTTTGAAATCCCGTCTTTGAGCGTGCTTTTGACGTAGATCAAATAAACTATGTAATTATTTTAATTATTCTAATTCATTTATCATTATTATGTATGATTTATTTACTTGGCATTCACATTTAATTAATCTAAGATCCAACTTCGACCCAAATTGTTTGCTAAAACACGTGTTAACCGACATAGTCTAATTTCACATGCTAGGATTAATCTATGTTTGTTGCATTGCATGCATTACATCGACGACATATCAAATATGAACAATTTCCCTAATCATTAGTAGAGGCCGCTATCGTGGCAGGCGGGATTAGGTGTTCGAATTAATGAGCTTCCTAATACGTACCCTAACCTCTTACTCCAGCTATCTCTGGACATCCGTGTCCATTGGCATCTCGAGAGTCATTCTAGACATAGAATGCTAAGGGTAACAAGTTCTTAGTGTTCATGTCATTACTTTGTGTCTTGACATGGCATGAGGTATTCGAACGGTTTCCAATTTTTCCACAATAAATTTGTGGCGACTCCACAAATGTAGGCTTATTCAACCTTTCACCATTTCAATGCCTCACAAATCGGTAACGGACTATGACGTACTTTGGCAAACGAAGGTTCTGTGGGAGAAGTGTCGCCGCCTCAAAAACAACGCGCAGGTGTACGCGGCGCAGGTGGCCCATGTCCAAACATTTTAATGGAGAAAGGCTGTAATACCCCGTATTTTATATTGTTTATAGTAATAATAATAATAATAATAATAATAATAATAATAATAATAATAATAATAATAATAATAATAATAATAATAATAATAATAATAATAATAATAATCATGATGATGATGATGATGATGATGATGATGATGATGATGATGATGATGATGATGATGATGATGATGATGATGATGATGATGATGATGATGATGATGATGATGATGATGATGATGATAATAATAATAATAATAAAAAAAAATAATAATAATAATAATAATAATAATAATAATAATTATTGTAATTCTCCACTGAACCGAAGACGTTATTCAGATGGGGTGGCCCTTTAAAGAGGTCCATTGATTGGCTTGATATATGACTAGTGCTTAAAGGGATTGAAAGTACTACTCATATCAACAAAGTGCACTTTCTTTTCTGGTTATCCATGCGAGAGAACTCCACAGTTAAGCTGCTTGGCTGAGAGAAGTCTTAGGATGGGTGAACTCTTGGGAATGTACCGGGGATGCGCATGAGTGAGGACAAAATGCGTTGGAAAGGACCCGTGTTGATCTATGGGTCATGTACACGGCCTGGCAAGCTACCGGGAGTGACCGCTCCCAACCCAAGGTTTGGGCCGGGGTGTTACAAATGGTATAAGAGCAACCCTCCGACCGTCTGGTGAGCCTGTGGTCTGGAGTACCCGAGTCACCAACCTAGCGGGGGAGGATTCTGGGTTAAGCTCGGTTGCGGTCAGATGCTGCCAAGCGCAACGAGGATGTTGCGTTCTGGTCGGACTCCCTTAGGAGGATTTAGTTTTCAGTACTTGTCGTTAGGAGCACCTAGACCAAAACGCAATTTATAACTCCACAAACAACTCTACAATTAGTAAAGAGGCAAGTAAAGGTCGGATCCCAAGGGACAGGAATTGAGATGAGATTTTCAATTGCAACTAGCGGTGTCTAGGGGTGTCACAATTTGGGGTTTGAAGTAGAAGATCACTAAACTAAAATAGCAATGAAAGTAAACAAGCAAGATGATTAAAAAGGGATGTAAACAATTGATAAAAGGCACTAGGGTGTCATGGGGTCATAGGGGATTCATGGGAATTGATCATACAAACATATTCTCAAATTATAAGCAAGCAATTATTGTTTTGATGGATCGAGTTGGTTTATATCTTACAATCCTAGGAAAGTTTGGGTCCCGGAGCCGAATCGATTAGATTGTACAACACCTACAAGTCGACTTAATCTTCCCTACTCAACTATATGCAAGGTCTAATGAGACTCGGGTTGGTTTATGTCTTACAAGTCTCACTGAAAAGATAGGTGATGGGTAAAAAATGCAAGGATTCAAAGGCTCACATTTCATCAAACATAACATGTGCATAAGTTGAGATCACAACAAGCAAGCAAATAAACTATAAAAACATATATTAATTTAAGCGTGAATCATCCCCCATGTTGGTTTCCCCTAATTACCCATTAACCCTAGCTAAGGAAACTACTCACTCATTATCATGTTGAACATGCTTGCAAGGTTGTCAATCATACCAACAAAGTAAAACATGATGAATAAATGAAGATAATTAACAATAATTAAAAAGGGATTAAGAGAATTATACCTACTAATGATTCTAATAATAAAGCAAAGAATAATAGAAGTACTTACTGATTGATTGGAAGGTTGTCAATCTCCCAATAATAACCCAAATAATCTTCAATTACCCAAAATAAAAGATGAACAAAAGAGAGATTAAGGAAATGAGATTTTTATTAAAACTTGATTAAATGTTGATTACAAGATTAAAGAGAGATTTGATTGATATAAACTACACTAGAGATTGCTAAGAAGAACATGATAATCTAATTAGCCTAATGGGGTATTTATAGTGGGGATTAGGTATATAAATTAGGGTTTACTAAGGGCTTAAATGACAACTAAGTCCTTGAGGAATCGTCGGTATCAAGAGAGACTCCGGTCTCCTTTTCGCCAGTCTTTGAAAAATATGCGCATCCTTCATAAAACAAGTAGAAGACGGATTTAGATGTCACACAATCCGAGCGTCCAGAGCACGGGACGCGCGGATTGTCTTCTTATTGGACGAGCGGATTCGTGGGGTGGACGGGCGGATTGTGGTGGTTCTGGACGAGCGTCCAGCTGAGGAAGATGCTCAGATTGCTTCTCTTGGACGGGCGGATTGTGGGCAATCCGCTCGGATTCTCTTACAGCTTCTTCCTTTCTTCTTTTCTTCCTTTCTCTTCATAAAATCCTTGAGGATTTCCTCGGGAATGCAAGGATCTTTTCTCATCATTGCCCATCTACTATAGTATGTACAAAGGCCTTCTAGTCTTGTCTTCTCTTTGATGCTTGGTCATTGAATTCAATCAAAGCTTCATTTTGCCATGAAAATGCAAGGATTGCACTCCTTTTCTACCAAGGGATCAAAACCTCAAAGAATATGTAAAACAAAGGACTAAAGACAATAAATGACCCAAATATGAACTAAAAAGCATGGGAACAAGGCTAATTCGGGGGCTAAATATGCTCAAATTATGTTCACATCAAATATCCCCAAACCGAACCTTTGGTCGTCCCGAGTAAAGAGGTGACAAAGACTAGGACCGTTATTTAAACTAACCTAATAGCATAGCTGATATGAGACAATTAGCTGAAAAAGCATCTACTAGGGCCTATATACACTTGTCAAGCTTCCCAAGTAGACGGTTTCACAAAATTTTTCTAACATGCAAACTACATGCCATGATGCAACTAACATATATACATCCTAATGCATATAATTCTACCAACTAATATACCATATAATCTAAATGCAAGTCCTAAATTCACATTGTTTATACCGCATCAATCAAAATAAAGCCACATAGTCATTAACATAAAGAGGAAAAAGGAGATTGGAAAGATTATACCATGCGGTCTTCAATATCCTCATGTCTCGGATGTGGCGTAGTCGATCAATGTGAACAAGGATAGAACAAACACAATATATACAAGTCTATACTACAAAGGAAATGAACTTGTTTTTGGATTTTCAAATTTTTCAATTTTTTTTGATTTTTTCGAAATTTTTTGATTTTTTGGATTTTTGAATAAAAGTTAAGTTAGAATTTTCCATCCCCACACTAATATGGACATTGTCCTCAATGTCCAAAATGATAGGAAATTATGCAAGTATGATGCATGAATTCTATACTAAATGCAAGCTATACTAATCTACACTACATGATGCATGGATTTTTGTTTATGACGGAGAGCGTAATTTAGATTACCTCCCGTTGCGTATGCATGTACTTCCCCAAACCGAATAGACATTATTTCTAATGTCTTAAATTTTGGGGTAGTTCATGCACACAAGATGCAATGCATGAAACTAATGTTTGTCATTTTGGATTTTTCAATGGGAACAATAAAAGAACACCTTAATGTGGCCGAGGTGTTAGTCCTCATATTGCTAGGACTCTCCAAACTATGGTCAAGATAAAAATAAATAAAACAAAGAAAGAAGTAGACAAACCTCAAGAGGGTAGGAGCCTTCAAAGCTTGCTCGTCCTCCACCATATCATCATTGTCCTCATTTTCCTCCATAGAAGTGGACTCATCTCCACTCCCCTCTTCACTTCCTTGCTCACTTCCTTCATCATCTTCATTAGTCTCTTCTTCTTCATCTACCTCTTCATCAACGCCCTCATCATCAACAACCTCATCATCGACATTCTCATCTTCACCCGATCTTTCACCCCTAGATGTACTTGGAAAGAAGACTTCCATATCCGCCCAACTAGGCAAAGGACATGAAGGGTCAAGTAATCCTTACCTAGCCAAATGAAGGAGGGGTGGATATTGGGCCAAGTATGCATCTACTCGATCATTATAAGCTTGTTTATGCATCTCTTGCATAAGTAGAGTCATGTAGTCATTGCCCACTTCAACATCTTTGGGTTTTAACTCTTGATATTTGAATGGATAGGGTGGTATGGCAATGGAGGAGGAGGGCTCTTCAATTTCGCCCCTTTGTTGACGGATGATGTACTCGGCGTCTTTTGAGAGTGGAAGTAGGTAGTTTGTTCGATGAGCACTCAATCAGCATATCTTGGAAGGCAAAGTGAAAGATCTAGCATCATTGGTGAGCCACCCATAGTTGGTGTCAAGAGAGTTATGCTTGACCCACTTGTACTTGTTAATCATGGCGTCCATGTCAATGAGATGACCCCCTTTGATCGCCACATAGGTGTTATCCTTGTTGAAGTTTGCGTCAAAGTGCTTGGCCAAGAGAGTAACTAGACATCCATTTATGATAAAAGAGGTGCCTTCTTTACCACAATCAACATTGAGCCATCTTTCCACCAAAAGCCTTAGAGCATTGTAAGGCTTAGTGAATTCCCTTCCAACATTTAAGGCCGACTCAAGTAGAACACAATCGAGCTTTGTAAAGTGGTTAGTGTCTTTTCTTGCAATTATAGTATTCCCGATGACCTTGTGCCACACTCTAATGCCCGGATGGTGGACTAATAGAGCGCGACAAGCATGAAAGCTCACAAATTTCTTCCCGGAAATCGCCTCCCAAAGAGGAGCGGGGTCATACTTTTCGGGCATCTTGTGATAATATGGTGTATCACTAAGACTTAATGCTTTACTCAAAATATCAAAGGTGATGCGCCTATTCACATTGGCAAGGCGAAACTCGATGTATGTTCTAGTCTCTACCTTAGTCACTTTCAATGAACTTAAGAATTCCAAGGTAAGGGAGGGGTATGTCAATTCTCTTGTAGTAAATAATTTTCCCAACCTCATGGCTTCAAAGAAGGCTTTTGTTTATTCAAGGACACCCAATTTGTTCAAGGCATCTTCACATATGAATTTGGTGGGCAAAATGGCTTTCTTAGCATACTTGGCAAATGTATCTCTATGGGAGTTAGAAATGAAAATTACCTCCGGATAGTTGGGTAATTGAGCAATTTCCGGAGTTGTTGTTGTTGTTGTTTCCAAGGGAGGATTTTGCTGTTGTTGAACTTCTAAGTTTGCATTAGCAACCACCATAGCCATTGAAGCTTTCTTTGCTTGAAGGCATTGTTGCCTTTTTGAGAGTGCCTTTGCCTTGAGTGCCTTTGTTACTCCTTTTGTTCTTGCCATTGATGATTATACCAAAAAAAGGTTGAAAATCTTCAATTTCCAATTATACCCAAATCGATTTTAAGATGAAAGGATTTGCCTTTGTATTTCAAAAATCGACTCAAAGGTTGAAGATTTTGGTGCTTGGATTGATTATTATTGTAAAAGGAGTGATTAATTGTTGTTGTAAGGAAGTTTGAATTTGATTTTGTTGAATTTGGTTGAGGAAATCTTGTTTTTGGTGATGGAGAGGATGAGGGTTTTGGGGTTTTGGGGTTTATGGGTAGTGTTTGAATGTATGAATGAATGAATGAATGTGGGAAGGGGTATTTAAAACACCCGAAATTTTCAAAACTGCAGGGGGAAGACGAGCGGATTCCTGTCGGGACGCTCGAATTCTGCTCAATTTGGGTTCAGGAAATCTCGCCTAAAGACGAGCGTCTTTCAGTGAAGACGGGCGGATTTCTGCAATTCAGGGCGAGCGAATTCACTTAAAGACGAGTGGATTCTGTTACAGCGAATTTTCTTAATCTGCACTGGTAAAAAGACGGGGGTCTTCTTACAAAGACGAGCGGATTCTTTCAGATGAGCGTCTTCTCAGCTGAGACGCTCGGATTCTCTAACAGACCAAAATTTTCAAGTTTCCAGCTCATTTGGACGGACGGATTCTTCCACAGACGCTCGGATTCCCATAAGATGAGCGGATTACCCATAAGGACGCTCGGATTCCTCCTGGTCTACCCGGGTTCAGTTCCATCCGTGCACTTGTATATCCCGTGTCATTTTCATTCTTCAAATCCCGTGTTCTTCATTGTAGGGGCATTACGAAAGCATGAATAGCCTAGGCAATTGCTATCCCCACACTAAAATAAAGCACTAGACATCAATAAAATCATTAGTCCCTCCCTCACTTCTCTCAAAAATGATAAATATCTTGATCAAGGCATAAAAATCCAAAAATGACAAAAATGCGATGTAAGAATTAAAATGCAAGTTAGGGAGTTAGAAATATTTACAAATGGTGGTTTGGAGAGGACTCCACCAAACTCTCATCCTTAGTGAGATGTCATGGGGGCATGTCCAAGGTGTTGTTGATGTTACTCAACACCTTGAAGAAGTAGTCAAAAGCTTGTTCATTATCATGATAAAGATCCTCAATAGATCTTTGCACTTGTTGTCCTTCATGTTGGTCTTGATCGATAGCATTAGAAATGTAGGGATTGAAAATCCCTTCAAACTCATCGTCCCAAAGACCACAAACTTCATCTACTTGTCACTAAAGATCTCTAGAGTTGATAGAGACAACTCTCCCACTTTCTTGTTTTGGCCAATGAGGCCATCTTCTTCATTGCTTGACTTTGGTGAGCTTTTCAAGCTCTCTTTGTTACAATTTCCTTGCTCTTTGAATGGAGCATCATCGACTTTCTTCTTCCATTGGAGTTCCGACTTCTTCCTATCATCCTTCCGGTTATAATGATCAACCATAAAACATGGTTCATGCAAACGGGGAGCTCTCATGGTCTTGTCAAGATTGAAAGTTATGCTTTCATCTCCCACTTCTAGAGTGAGCTCTCCATGCTTCACATCTATCACCGCACCCTCGGTGTGCAAGAAAGGTCTTCCTAGAATGATTGGAATATTGGAGTATTCTTCCATGTCAACAATGACAAAGTCCACCGGGATGAAAAATTTCCCAAATCTAACGGGAACATCTTCTCATATCCCCAATGGTGTCTTCGTCGATCTATCGGCCATTTGGAGTGTGATATTGGTACATTTAAGCTCTCCCATCCCTAACCTTTTACTTACCGAGTATGGCATAACACTCACACTAGCCCCTAGATCACATAAGGCTTTGTTGATCGTGGTGTCGCCAATGGTACACGGTATTGAGAAGCTTCCCGGATCTTTAAGTTTTGGAGGTGAACTCCCTTGAAGTATTGCACTACTCACCTTAGTGAAGGCGATAGTCTCAAGCTTCCGGATCGACTTCTTCTTCTTAAGGATGTCTTTCATGTATTTTGCATAGGCCGGCACGTGATTGATTAATTCCGTGAAAGGAATCGAGACTTCCAAATTCTTCACAATCTCCATAAATTTTCCAAGTTGGTCATCAAATTTGGGCTTGGCTTGACGACTTGGAAAAGGAAGTCTAATCACAATGGGCTCCTTCTCCTTGGCCTTGTCTTCATTTTTCTTTGAAACTTCTTCTTTTGATGGTTCTCCATCCTTGGAGTTTTGCACAACTTCTTCTTTGTCACTAGCTTCCACAACTTCATCCTCAACTTGCTTCTTTGGTGCTTCATATCTCGTACCACTTCTCAAGTGAATGGCACTAACCGTTTCATGTCTTGGGGGATTACCTTGAGGTGGTAATTGCCCCTTTTGTCTTTGTGAGCTTGAGGATGCTAATTGAGTCAATTGGGTTTCCAACATTTTGGTGTGGGCTAGGATGTTGTTGATGGTGATTTCCTTTGCTTGACTATCCTTTTGCATTTGAGTGAAAAACTCTTGTTGATTCTTTTGCATTTGGAGGACCGCTTTTTGACCATCAAAACCTTGGTCATTTTGTTGATTGTATGGAGTTTGATTTTGGTAACCTTGGTTTTGGTTGAAAAAGGGTCTTTGATTTTGGTTTCTCATGGGAGGTGGGGTGTATGTTGGTTGAGGGTTTTGAACATTTTGGCTTTTGTATGAGAGATTCGGGTGGAATTTGGTGTTCTCATTGTAATAATTTGAATAAGGGGTACCACTCTTATATGCTTGAAAAGCATTCACTTGTTCATTTGTTCCACTACATTCACTTTGGTCATGTCCCAAAGTTCCACAATTCTCACATATCCCACTTGGGATTGATGAAGATGTTGTCATGGCATTAACATGGTGCTTTGGTGATTTTGAGGCTTCTTCAAGTCTAGACATAGCTTTTTCGAACTTCAAATTGATGGTATAAATGTGAGCACTAAGTTGAGCACCCAATTGAGTAATAGAGTCCACTTCATGCTTTCCTCCTCTGGTAGCCTTGCGAGGTCTACTATATTGTGAATTATGGACCGCCATTTCCTCAATCTTGTTCCAAGTTTGATTGTCATCAACTTCGGTGAACATTCCATTTGATCCCATGTTGAGAATGTTTCTTGAGTCTTCATAAAGACCATTCCAAAATTGTTGTACCAAGAACCACTCGCTGAGTCCATGATGAGGACATGAGCGACAAATTCCCTTGAATCGCTCCCAAGCTTCATACAAGGATTCTTCATCTCTTTGCTTAAAGCCCGTAATTTGAGCTCTTAGCATGTTAGGCTTTTCCGGTGGATAGAACTTTTTGTAGAAAGCTAGAGCCAATTTCTTCCAAGAATCAATTCCGAGAGTAGCATTATCAAGGCCTTTCAACCATTGTTTTGCGGTGCCAATTAGAGAAAAAGGAAATAAGACCCATCGAATTTGGTCTTGAGTTACACCGGTTTGAGAAATCGCATCACAATAGTCGCAAAGAGTCTCCATGTGAGAGTGAGGGTCTTCACTAGGCATCCCCCAAAATTGGCTTCTTTCGACTAATTGGATAAATGCGGATTTGGCAATAAAATTTACGGTTAAGTGTTGTGGTGTGGGAGTACCATTGGGTAGGTTCTCCTCGGTGGGTACGGAATGTGATGAAAATTTAGGCATTGTGGGTTGATTTTGTGTTGGATTTTGTGTTGGGTTCTCCTCACCGTCTGTTGCAAAAGGGTTGACTAACTCAATAGTGTTTGGTTGAATATCTACAACCTCACCAATACCTCTCAAAGTTCTTCTAGCAAGTCTTCTATTGTTTGTCAAAGTCCTTTCAATTTCGTGATCAAAGAGTAACAAGTTACCTTGTGATCTTCTAGACATGCAAAATATCAAACAACTCGAAAATAATTAGAACAAACCTTGAGGAGTTTTACTTCCCCAAGGCAAAGAAAGACACAACTAATAACAATTTAAGAAAATCTAAATCAAGTTAACACCGTCCCCGGCAACGGTGCCATTTTTGGTCGGACTCCCTTAGGAGGATTTAGTTTTCGGTACTTGTCGTTAAAAGCACAATTTATAACTCCACAAACAACTCTACAATTAGTAAAGAGGTAAGTAAAGGTCGGATCCCAAGGGACGGGAATTGAGATGAGATTTTCAATTGCAACTAGCGGTGTCTAGGAGTGTCACAATTTGGGGTTTGAAGTAGAAGATTAGTAAACTAAAATAGCAATGAAAGTAAACAAGCAAGATGATTAAAAAGGGATGTAAACAATTCATAAAAGGCACTAGGGTGTTATAGGGTCATAGGGGATTCATGGGAATTGATCATATACAAATATATTCTCAAATTATAAGCAAGCAATTATTGTTGTGATGGATCGAGTTGGTTTTATCTTACAATACAAGGAAAGTTTGGGTCCCGGAGCTGAATCGATTAGATTGTACAACACCTACAAGTCGACTTAATCTTCCCTACTCAACTATATGCAAGGTCTAGTGAGACTCGAGTTGGTTTATGTCTTACAAGTCTCATTGAAAAGATAGGTGATGGGTAAAAAATGCAAGGATTCATAGGCTCGCATTTCATCAAACATAACATGTGCATAAGTTGAGATCACAACAAGCAAGCAAATAAACTATGAAAACATATTAATTTAAGCATGAATCATCCCCCATGTTGATTTCCCCTAATTACCCATTAACCCTAGCTAAGGAAACTACTTACTCATTATCATGTTGAACATGCTAGCAGGGTTGTCAATCATACCAACAAAGTAAAACATGATGAATAAATGAAGATAATTAACAATAATTAAAAAGGGATTAAGAGAATTATACCTACTAATGATTCCAATAATAAAGCAAAGAATAATAGAAGTACTTGATGATTGATTGGAAGGTTGTCAATCTCCCAATAATAACCCAAATAATCTTCAATTACCCAAAATAAAAAATCAACAAAAGAGAGATTAAGGAAATGAGATTTGTATTAAAACTTGATTAAATGTTGATTACAAGATTAAAGAGAGATTTGATTGATATAAACTACACTAGTGATTTCTAAGAAGAACATGATAATCTAATTAGCCTAATGGGGTATTTATAGTGGGGATTAGGTACATAAATTAGGGTTTCCTAAGGGCTTAAATGACGATTAAGTCCTTGAGGAATCGTCGGTCTCAAGAGAGACTCCGGTCTCCTTTTCGCCGGTCTTTGAAAAATATGCGCATCCTTCATAAAACAAGTAGAAGACAGATTTAGCTGTCACACAATCCGAGCGACCAGAGCACGGGACGGGCGGATTGTCTTCTTGTTGGACGAACGGGTTCGTGGGGTGGACGGGCGGATTGTGGTGGTTCTGGACGAGCGTCCAGCTGAGGAAGACGCTCGGATTGCTCCTCTTGGACGGGCGGATTGTGGGCAATTGATGCGAGTCCGTTTCGTGTTCACAAATTAAGATGTGGTCGTTGGGTCACGGTCGAATCAAAACACAATTTATAGCTTCACAAACAACTCTACAATTAGTAAAGAGGCAAGTAAAGGTCGGATCCCAAGGGACGGGTATTGAAATGAGATTTCTATTGCAACTAGTGATGTCTAAGGGGTGTCACAAATTGGGTTGATGTAGAAGGTCACTAAACTAAAATAGCAATGAAAATAAACTAGCAAGATGAATTAAAAAGGGGTGTAAACAAATGATTAAAAGCACTAGGGTGTCATAGGATCATAGGGGAATCATGGGACATGATCATACAAACATGTTCTCAAATTATAAGCAAGCAATTATTGTTGTGATGGATTGAGTTGGGTTATATCTTACAATCCTAGGAAAGTTTGGGTCCCGGAGCCGAATCGATTAGATTGTACAACACCTACAAGTCGACTTAATCTTCCCTACTCAACAACATGCATGGTCTAATGAGACTCGAGTTGGGTTATGTCTTACAAGTCTCATTGAAAAGATAGGTGATGGTGGTAAATGCAAGGATTCATAGGCTTAGCATTTCATCAAATATAACATGTGCATGAGTTGAGATCAAAACAAGCAAGCAAATAAAACATGAAAGCATATTAATTTAAGCATGAATCATTCCCCATGTTGGTTTCCCCTAATCACCCATTAACCCTAGCTAAGAGACTACTCACTCATTATCATGTTGATCATGCTAGCAAGGTTGTCAATCATACCAACAATACGAAACATGATGAATAAATGAAAGTAATTAACAATAATTAAAAAGGGATTAAGAGAATTATACCTACTAATGATTCCAATAATAAAGCAAAGATAAAAGAAGTACTTGAATGCTTGATTGAGAGGTTGTCAATCTCCCAATAATAACCCAAATAATCTTCAATTACCCAAATTAAAGGATGAACAAATGAGAGATTAAGGAAATAAAACTTGTATTAGAACTTGATTAATTGTTGATTACAAAACTAAAGAAAGATTTGAATGATATTAACTACTCTAATTATTGATAAGAAGAACATGCTCCTCTAATTAGACTAATGGGGTATTTATAGTGGAAATTAGGGAGGATGCATTAGGGTTAACTAAGGGCTAAACTAGTAATTACACTTTTTAGATTGAGCAAGGAGGAGCCGGTATTTTTCGAGAGAAGGGCTTCTTTCTTTGTAGCTTGGAGAAGAGGAAATCGTGCTTTGTCTTTGGAATCCGGGCGGAATAAGGTCGGGACGGGCGGAATCTGGCGTTGGAATCCGAGCGGATTCAAGGGAATCCGGTCGGATTATGGAGGTGGAATCCGAGCGGAATGGTGTAAAGCCGCACGGATTCTGCAGCTGCGGGACGGACGGATTGGTGACAATCCGCTCGGATTGTCACTCAGCAACATATCTTCTTCTTTTCTTCCCTTTTCTTCATAAATTCCTTGGGGATTTCCTTGGAGACTCAAGGATCCTTTCTCAACATTGCTCTTCTATTATAATATGTACAAAGGCCTTCTAATCTTGTCTCTCCTTGATGCTTGGTCATTGAATTCGATCAATTTAGTCTCGTTTTGCCATGAAAATGCAAGATTCTTACTCCTTTCCTACCAAGGGATCAAAATCTCAAAGAATATGCAAAACAAAGAACTAAAGATAAGAAATGACCCAAATATGCACTAAAAAGCATGGGAACAAGGCTAATTCGGGGGCTAAATATGCGCTAATTATGGTCACATCAAATATCCCCAAACCAAACCTTTGCTCGTCCCGAGTAAAGAGGTGACAAAGACTAGGACCAATACTAACCTATCCTAATAATATAGCCGATATGAGACAATTAGCGGGTCTCACTCCGCCCCTTCAACTCACAGCAAGACAACCATGAGTTAGGATGCCTTCTTGCAAGGCAAGGTGGGTCTTGCCAAAATGGCGACACATCCAAACATTAAGCACACAAAATCACATAATGGATGCATCTACAAAAAGAATAGCCACTTCCTCATCAAGTGGCGGAAGCACTAAGGAGGAACAAATTTAAGAGCATGTAATCCTTCACAAATACTAGTTCAACAAATTACTAAGGCTAAGAGGATGGCACTAAATCACCTCCAAATGGTGTTAAACTAGACTACTTTCGTCCTCAATTTCCAAATGCTTTCGTCAAGAGCGATCGGATGGTGGTGGAATGATGATCCCTATGATGCTAGTAGCATATGACATGACAAGTCTCGAATTCTCTACAAAAGTAAAGGTCATGGATCGTCCCAAGCTCGACCAAGTGGCTTGACAAAAGGCTTTTTGGGAATGAAATGCTCAAATCTTTATTCACAACGGGTGGATATGACTAGTATTCAAAATTGTCCTCATTTCACTTTCACATTTCAAAAATTTAAGATGGGGTTTGTCCCTTCCGGGCTAGTGTCCTTTGCTTTCGCCAGTCGCTTATTAGGCAACCGGTTAACCTCTAGACAATAGCTTTTCGGGGTGATAGTCTCTCTGTCTCTGGGCGGCCGAATTCACAACCGTATGGGGGCCCAATTCAATGGATCCCGCACCAAAGCACATCGAAGTGGTACGCCTCCATCAAAACAACTTAAATTTCTCAACTTTCAACAATTCATAACATTTGAGGTTTCCTTGGCATTACATTACTTCCACATGACAAAACTTCTTTGAAATGAGCACTTCAAGCTTATTGATAGAAAATATTTTTGGGTTGCCTTACCACAAGGTCAAACGAGGTCACCTAGACAAGTTAACCAAGTCCACATCGCATCACGGGGTTGGATAGGTGACTCACATGCAAACCCTTGACTAGGCCTTGGGTCATGGGTCAAAAGACACTAGTATGACACTATCTAGGGTGTTTTACAACCATTCTAGTAGGCAAAGTCTTAAGTTGAACAAGTATTTGTAATGGCTTAGTTGCTCTTGTCAAAGTTCCTAAATAGGCATTTTTCAAAACATTTCTAACATGCAACTACATGCCATGATGCAACTAATATAAACATCCTAATGCAAGTAATTCTATTAACTAATATGACATATAAACTAAATGCAAACCTAAGTTCACATTGTTATACCGCATCAATCAAAATAAAGCCACATAGTCATTAACATAAAGAGGAAAAAGGAGATTGGAAAGATCATACCATGCGGTCTTCAATATCCTCATGTCTCGGATGTGGCGTAGTCAATCAATGTGAATAAGGGTAGAACAAACACAATATATACAAGACAATATATACAAGACTACAAAAGGAAATAAACATGTTTTTGGGTTTTCAATTTTCAAATTTTTATGATTTTTGAAATTTTTCAATTTTTTTGGATTTTTGAATAAGAGTTAAATGTTAGAATCCCATCCCCACACTAATATGGGCATTGTCCTCAATGGCCAAAATGATGGAAATTATGCAAAGATGATGCATGATTTCTACACTAAATGCAATCTATACTAAGCTACACTACATGATGCATGGTTTTTGTTATGACGGAGAGGATAATTTAGATTACCTCCCGTTGTGTATGCATTAACTTCCCCAAACCGAGTGAGACAATATTGCTAATGTCCAAGGATGGGTGTAGTTCATGCACACACTATGCAATGCATGAAACTAATTTGTCATTTTGGATTTTGAAAATGGGAACAATAAAATGAGAACACCTCAATGGTACCGAGGTGTGAGTCCTCTATGGGGCTAGGACTACTCGAACAATGATCAAAATTAAATAAAATACAGGGTAACAAGACACAAACTTCTTTTCATGAAACATTGAAAGATAAAGAGGAGAGATGAGAAAACTTCACTTGAACTTAGGTGGGTGCCTCTTGCCCGCTCCACCTAGTGATGAAGTAGTCTTCTAGACATCGGCATCATCTCCCTCTATATCGCTATCCCAAATATCCTTTGAAGCATCACTCAAACTTGGGTCCATGAATTCGTCTTCCTCACTCTCAAGCTTCACCGTGTCACCTCCACAAGAATTGCCACTCTCCTCCTCTTGGCGACGTTCGCCCCTTCATTAGCCTTCTCCGAGTTGGGGAAGAGCAAATCCATTTGAGCCCATGAGGGGAAAGCTCCTTCCTCACTAATTCGTCCTTTTTGAACCATCTCATGGTATTGGGGGTAAAGAGCATAGTAAGTGTCCACGGAGGTCTCGTATTGACGGTAGTGTAAATCTTGCAAAATTCCCGTGACAAAGTCGTCACGGGGGAGGATGAAGGGATTTGGATGGTTATACGGTTGGTAGGGAAAGGGGTAGGGAGGCACTTTTATCTTCTCATTTTGGTTTTGTTGTTCTTGTTGTTGTGGTGGTGGATTTTGGGGTGATGGTGCTTGCTTTGTTTGACTTGGGATGAGGTAGGAGGGCATTGGGGACAAGTTTCCTCTTCTTGGGGAGATCCGTGGTAGATCGGTCATTGGGAGATAAATCGGATCGCTTCCTTTTGTCAACCACTTTATCCGCTTATCAACCCCCTCAAGGGTTATCCAATGGTGTTGGACGAGAAGGAGATCTTCATTAATTCTCGTGCCCCCCGTAAGTGGAGTGTACTCATTGTTCTCATTGAACCTTGGGTTAAAGTGCTTTGCAAGTCTAGTTATGAGTCCTCCATTCACTATGTGCTTCATTCCGTCATCGTCCCCATTTCTAAACTTTGCCCATTTCTCTAGCAAAACTAGAGGTGCATTGAAGTGATACCCATCTCTCCCTTGAATGTTGAGGTATGATTCCATAAACACAAGGTCTAATTGGTTCACGATGGCTGGATCTCGGCGGGCGAAGAGAGTACCCGAAAGAAATCGATATGTAAGCCTCAAGATCGGGTTTTGGATATGAAAATCAAGACATTCCTTGGTAAGAATGAAATCCCGGCCCGTCATGGCCCTCCACAAAGGTGCAACACTATACTTTTTGGGTTTCGATGTTCGGGTAGGCGAAACATCAAGTCCAAACACATTTGCGAATTCCACAAGGGTCATCATCCTAGAAACATTCTCCAACCTAAACTCTATGCATATCACTTTGTTCAAGGTTGTAATCTTCAAAAAGCTCAAGAATTCAAGCACAAGGGACCGATAGGTTGGTTCATACATGCGAAAAAGGGTTGAAAGACCAAAAACCTCAAAGAGAGCTTCCACTTGGTGAAAGATCCCAAGTTTTCTCAAGGTAGCATGACATAAAAATTTAGTGGGAAGAATATTCTTACTTAGAAGCCGGTGGAAGACTAATCTCTGCACATCATTGAGGAATTCCACATTTGAGAAATCATCAAGCCTTGTGAGATCTACAATCTCTTCATGTTCCCTTCTAATGGTGTTGAGATGGGAGGTAGAAGAACTTCCCATCATCCTTGGTCTTCTTGTACTCCTAAAAGAGGATCTCCTTGGTGCCATTCTTGATTCTTTTGTTGGGTTCTTTTGATTTGTGAAAGGGTAAGGATGTTCCTTGTTGATTTAGTGTTGGAAACCCTAGAAAATTGGGGCTTTTTGATTTTGTGGGTAAAGAGAGTGATTTGGATATGTATGGGAGTCATAAGAAGGTGGGTTTTATAGTGCAATTGGAAGGAGTAGTGATGTGTCACTGTATGTGTGGTGGGGTGTATTTTAATTAGGAAAAAGTCGGGTCAAAACATCGTGAGAAGACGAGCGGATTCGAGCTGAAGACGCTCGGATTCGTGCTCCTCGGGACGGGGCGGATTCGGGCAATACGCCCGGATTCTCACACAAAGAAATTTCCAGAATTTGATGCTTCAGAGACGGGCGTCCCGAGCATGAGACGCTCGGATTCTTTTATGATGGGACGGGCGTCTTCTTCTGAAGACGGACGGATTCTTCTACAGAGATTTTCTTTGAAATGCACAGGTAGAAAGACGGGCGTCTTTCTTCAAATCCGGCCGGATTCTATAAGACGGGCGTTTTTCCTCGTTGGACGCTCGGATTCAACCTCAGTCCAAAAATCTTCAAATTTTCAGCGTAGGCTGACGGACGGTTTCTCCTCTAAACGCCCGGATTCCAAAGAAGACGGCCGGATTCCGGGAATCCGCACGGATTCACTGCGAGTTTTGACTTCTTCTCCTCTCTTAGATGCGTCCCCACACTTGAGAATTTGTTCCTTCCTTCATTCAAAATTCATTAGTAACCCTCCCTTACTTACGCTCATGAAAAGAGTTCATGCTTTTATTAAAACAAATGCAATAAATACAAGTTAGAGGGTTAGTATATTTACAAGTGGTGGTTTAGGGAGGACTCCACCAAACTCTCCCTTAGATGGTCCTTTCAAGGGGGAGGAGGCCCGAGGTAGGTAGCCTCGACCTCTCCAACAAACGCTCCTTCATAGTATGGCTTCAACCTTTGACC